>NW_026934413.1:0-6031 GCF_032062105.1 Saccostrea cuccullata
CAGCCTACATGATTGTGTGCATATGAACAATTGTTTTGCAACTGCTGTGTGGACATTTCATATTTGTTTCATTCTAAGGCAATAATTTTCATGAGCATTTCATGTTTTTAAACTGTATAATATGTACATAATTTTGGCAATCTTTGATCCTTTTATAGGAGCAGACAAAAATATCTTCAAGGTTGATCACTGATACATCAAACAAGAGAATTATTCATAATGACAGACAATAAATGGGTACATCCCACTAATTATTTTTAGAATCGGTAAGTGAAGAAAGTAGATATAGTGCAGAAAAAATTACAAGTTCCTTAATTTGCAGACTTGCATAAAAAAAATTGTGCAGATGTACTGAACTGAGCCTCACACTTGTTGATAAAGAGTATCTTTCCTACCAAAATAAAGTGCCCCGCCACAGCATGATACGCCCGTCAAATATTGTTCAATAATCATAAATTGGTTAGGATGCAAGAAAATCAGGTAGCCTTGATTAACAGATTGACACAGATTTCAGTGATTTAATTTCCATTTCTTATCATACAACTCTAAGAGACTTGCAGTGTAGGGATTGATTATAACAAATAAATCATATAACTCTAAACTGGTTGTGTTAGAGCATAACAAATATCCATTGCAGCTTACTTAAACTTAAATTGTTTATTGCATATTTTATGAAATAATAGAAATGCTACAGTTTAATAAAAAAAAAAAATCAAACATAAATTATAATTTCTTCAGACTATAAAATTCTAAGTGAGACATGACTGCAATTTGTTGCAAATATATAAAAATTGAAATACATTTTTTTTTTTCAATGAACACATGTATAATTAGTTTTAATTATATTATACAATACTAATTTAGTTTTAATCATACACTAAAACATAAATTTGTTTTAATTACATTACACCAATTGGAAGATCTTTATCTGGACTAGCCATCAAGAACTCTTAATTAACACAAGCAACTATGAGGCCATTTCTTTTTGCCCAACTCCCAAGAGATAAATTAAGATAACAGCTGCATCAGATCTAGAACTGACAATAAACTCATTAATTTCTCTCTAATTTGACATGCAAGTTTCTGCTATCAAAATTCTTCTTGACCAGTGCTTGATAATTATGCCCATGGGACAAACTGAATTCCTCTCAAAGCATAAACATTTGTTACAGATTGCTGTAAAGTATATAATGAAAAAATAAGTTTTTACTTAATTTAACATTTTTTAATAAGGATACAACTATATTTTTACATTTTTTAGGATTATGAAATTTAAAATTTAAAAGACTTAGTTTTTTTAAAAAAATTCACTTAAATTAAAGGTCACAGTGACCTTGAAATAGGCCGCGACACACCTTCTACTTTAGCTGTATATTTTTGCCAAGTTTGAAAACTGTAGGTCTCATAGTTTTCTAGTTATGAGCCGGACAGGATTTTTCCATATTTGGCTATAGCATCTTTATTAAAGGTCAGAGTGACCTACTTTTTGTGCGAGACACACCTTCTACCCAAGATGTATCAGCTGACAAAGTTTGGTAACTCTAGGCCTTATAGTATTAAAGTTATGAGCCGGACACGAGAAAAGCTAACAGACGGACAGACGGACGGACAGACGGACGGACATGAAGCCTATAACATAATACGTCCCGTCTTAAGACGGGCGTATAAAAAGCTTGGCAAATGTAATTAATCAAGAAGATCAGCCGAATTATTTTGTGTATTATAACGCCAGGGAGAACTCTGAAATTCCCCTACTTTCACTTTCATTTTTAGAGGTTCCCGC
The DNA here is from genome assembly GCF_032062105.1 of Saccostrea cuccullata. NCBI lineage: Eukaryota > Metazoa > Mollusca > Bivalvia > Ostreida > Ostreidae > Saccostrea > Saccostrea cuccullata. The sequence goes on from NW_026934413.1 coordinate 1,784, forward strand.
AGACAGATGCATTTTGCCAGAAAACGAATCTGACATGCCACCTCGAGATTTTAACCAAGGAAAGACAAGTTGATGTGCTTTGATTTGAGGGGTCACTCACTTCTGAACGAAAATTCGGGACATTGCTATGAGAAGAAACGTTAACATTGTCGCCTATGGGAAAACAATTAGTGGACTGTATCCAAATATAGGAAGTATGATAAATCAAACAAATGCAACCTCTGATACTGATCAAAGAAAAATCCACACTATATTTACTTAATCACAAATCAATTCAAATATTTTATGATTAGAGTTTAAGAATTTAAAACATGATAATTTTCTGTTTTAAAAAGTTACATGACCTACTTCCAAGTCCAAATCCAAATGAACTTTGACCTGTAGTAGTGGTGCCTGTTCCCCCAAGTCCTCCTCCAAAACTCTGAATATAAAAAAAAATATAATTATCATAACATTTAGGTTTACAAGAAATCATTTGTAATGGAAACAGGCCTTTTAAAAAAAAATTTCACAAAAGTTAAAAAAAAATCAGCAAAGACATGAGCAAATCAAGCGATATTTTTTTTAAAATAGACAATCACATACAGGAAATGCTGTGGCTCCTCCAAAAGCAGATGTGCCTGTGCTTGTGCCCGCGCCTCCAAATGAGAAACCTGTAGATGCAGTTGATGCCGGTGCTCCACCAAAAGAGAATCCTGTAGATGCACTGGTAGCAGGGGTACCACCAAAGGAGAATCCGGTCGTTGATGTAGCAGCAGGAGTACCGAAAGAAAAACCAGTGGCTGCTGTTGTCTTCGCTTGTGTACCAAACCCTCCTGTAGGGTAACAACAAACAAGTTGCATTTTAGTTTATAACAAAATTTTTTTTTCAAAAATGGAAAAAATTAATATTATCTTTTGTGTATTATTGTTATAGTTGTCATATTGTTTTAATAAGCTGGAATTTATTTATTATACAGGTAACTCTCAGTCTTCCCCAAATTTTTTTTTAAGTACATGCCCTTCGGTCACCTGTAACCACTAATTTCACTAGCCTGAACAAATATTTACATGCCCAGAATTTTATCAAGTAATTTTATTCTTATTTGCCTTTTCACGCCAAGGAAATGATTCGAAATCTATATTTCTATCAATCCATTGTCTCGCCCTTAATATTGTTTTCAATCTGTACATTTTTTATGGCTCCTTTGCAAAAGTTCCTTGGAAAACATGGTAGAATGAACTGTCGCTAACATTTTCTCTAGATGAAAAATCAAAGACTTTTAAGTATATTTAATGTTATTGGTATTCTTTAATTTGATAATACGATGCTTAGGCCACAGAATTTACATGCTGTTTGGGCTTGTAAGTGTGCAATTTCCACATGCCCGCGCGCTTCCAATTTTACCAGGTCCCGGGCTTCCCAGGATTTGGTGAAGACTGAACTCTCGATAACTCGAAGTGCGCGGGACCGAGGAAAAACTTCAAGAGATCAAGAGTTCGAGTTTTCAAGAGTCCGGATTTTCGGGGTTTGTTTGACAGGTTTTAAAATTAGTCTTATTGGATGTAATGATTTTCATGCAGTCCTAACATTTTACACATGGTTTTTGTAAACTAACGATATGTTTTCATATTTTAGATGAATATTTATTAAACCGAGTAAAGCAAAGAATGTACATCGTCAGTTCATGTATATTTATTTATTCTTTATCATGCGGACATTATACCACGCATTCGTTATATGAAAACGACATTTTACCAGTGTCGCGTGGAACATAGCATTGTGACTTTTCCAAACATGAGCACTGAACGAAATTTTGTACGTATCTGTCCAAGAAAAGTTGTCATATTGACAGTTAGGCTGTTTCTGAATTTTCATATTTCATTAAACTTTGACACCGATTCGAAATAAAAATTAAATTTATTAAGTGTTTCGTCTTGTAATCTGAACTTACAATTCTCAGTGACACTACGTTTCTAAATTCTCATGATAAAGTTGATGATAATTATTTTAATAGCATATAGACAACATAAGATTAATTATAAATCAATTATCACTTTCAATGTCCTTGCAGTATAAGTGTCATCTGAATAAACACCCCATTTCACGAGACCCGCATCTTCTGTCGAGGGCCATTAAATGTCCACGTAAAGTTGCTAATTATGTAACTTTGAATACACATAGCCATTTCGAGGTATCGAGCACAGGTGCTTGAGGACAGGAACCCCCCCCCCCTTTTTTGATATAGACCCCTGGGCTTTTTCGATTTTTTTCTCATAAAAAATCTGTCATTGCCATATTTGTGATAAGATCTATACCAGCAAATCGAAAAATTATCTAAAACAAACGTTCTCTTAAATCTACCCTACATTCTCTATATAAAAATCGACAAGGTTGCCAACTCCGTAAAAAGCTTATTGAACGGAAGTAATAAGGAGAGGACTAATTCCCGATGTTCCCCATGTACCCAAATATACGTGTAAAATATCAACAATAGATATATTCTTGTTTTTTATACGAATCCTTCATCAAAATTTTATTTTCAAACGTTTAATAGATTTACACAAATATTTAATGAAAAGAAGATATTTTTATAAATTGCATTTTTAAAAGGACATAACTCTCACATGCAAATCAGGTATTTGAAAAATAATTAGAGACATTTCATTTGCATCAGCGGTTTAGAACTCTATTCTCCCAATACATTTGTAAGACATTTTTTAAAGTGTATATCAACCAAATTTCTTCAAAAGTTTACTTCAAAACAGTGTCTCAGACTTTCTGCAGAACTGTGTATTTTGGTAAAAAGTCGTCTCCTCGTCACTTCCGTTCACTAAGCAAAAACGCTGATTGTAGCCTGACATCCTTTCGAAAACTTGGTGATAACGACTGTTAAAGTGCCTTAACCTTCATGAGAGTTGGTGTTTAATGAAAAGAATATTCAATCTACAATATGAGTTGTTGATTTTAGGGCTTTGTTTAGATTTATGAGACGATTCAACCAAAATTCTCGGCAGTGCCTCTCGGTTTGCAGACGAAGTTAGCAACCTTGTTAATTTATATATAGAGAGGGTAGATATTTTTATAAAATGTAAGTTTAAGCAAATTTTCTGAATTGATAGGATAGATTCTATCACAAATGTGTCATCCATATATAATTTATGTGAAAAAAGTCGAACAGGCCCGGGGGTCTATACTGGGGGGGGGGGTCCTGTCCTCAAGCACCTGTGAGTTATATAAGGGAAAAATTTGGGACCGGAGACTCACTTCGAGAGATCAAGAACTTTGAGAGATCGAAGTTCAAGCCATCAAGAATTACATGTACATGTTATATGCAATGTATTCTCACTGTCAAATTAACTAACTTATTGCAGGCTTTCCCTAATATATTAGTCCATTTACCTATTCTTTTAAAATTATATGAACATGCATGCATGTTTAAAACTGCATATGTTATTACTGCAACAAGGCAAATGTACTTTTCATAAAATGCATGCAACTATTTATAGCAAGGGGAAATTCCATAAGCGTGTAAACAAATACATATCTGTCTCGCATACGACAATATCTAATAAAATTCAATTGGTTAAACAATTAGAATTTGCGTATTTAGAAAAAAAACTGACAAGTTGTATGAGTATTGCGCATAAAATTTATGTACGCACAATACACAAAAATTACTAAGAGTCCATACCTGATGGCTGAGTTGACCCCCCGAACCCAAAAGATGGTGCTGATGACGTAGTACTTGTTGCACCAAACGGCGTTGTCCCACCTCCTAGGCTAAATGCCATCTTATATTGACGCGTTACCCTCTCTGTATAAGATTTTTCATGGTTTATTCTTTAACAGTGTCACAGTGAACCACGATCTTTCCCGCTCGTCTCTTTTTGTCTTCTTCGTTGGAGAGTCAATCGAAGGGGCATAATTTAATACCCACATGTTCGATGGTTCATATTTTGTTGTCCCCCGCTTTCGCAAAGGGCTCAGAGCGAGGGGACATTTTAAATCTCTTTCGTCGGTCAATCTGTCTGTCTATCAGTCGGTCCGTCTGTCACATACATAAAAATAAATCCCAGCCAGGTCATACTTAAAAAGCCCCCCTTCCCCCATAGGCGCTTGGTTTCAGGATGGTGTATTTTGTGTATTGTGTGTTTTTCTAGGTGTGTCTGAATACCCTCATTCAAATAAAAATAAAAATTCGATGAAATTACCTCGTTTTAAAAAAATGACATATTAAAAGAGTACTCTTTTTACATACAGAAAAT
>NW_026934414.1:0-5967 GCF_032062105.1 Saccostrea cuccullata
GCGTTCACCATTCGTTCACAGTTCACTTTGCGCTCGCGTTCGCGTTATATGTTCACTCACCGTTCACCGTTCACACATCGTTCAGCAAGTTGCGTTCAGCGTTTGCATATCGTTCACCCACCGTTCGCTCTGCGTTCGTTCACCGTTCGTTCAGCGTTCGTTCACCGTTCAGGTGGGAAAGTAGAACGTTTCAGGGACTGTAATCTATAATTGCCACTTACGGCCATTGAGAATTGTGGGATCTTTTTCGTGCCAGCATCTACAAAATTGAATGCACACGATGTATTGAATCTTTCACATAAGTATAATATTTTCTGACCCTGTAGTTTTTGCGTAGAAGATTTTGAAAGAATTGGCTGTTTGTTATCTCCATATATTTCAATAAAAGAAAATTGATTACCTTCTGTAACACATGATCTGATTAGAACTGAATATACACTTTACAGTGAATCTTTCACATAATTTTCAACGATTCTGAAAATTTTAAAAGATGTCTTCAAGTTTTTTCCTAATTCTTAACTACTTTCCTTGAAAGAGGACATGACCATTAATTTGAACAAACTTTTCTACCCATCTTCCCAAGTCAAGAGTTCTGATCCGCTCCGCTCCATATAAGCCCTTGACTGAATAGACAAAGTTTTTGGAGATTGTAGACCTGAAAGTAGATCACAGTGACCTACTTTCGACATTGATGGCTATATTCAAGTATCTCAGGCACTTAATGGCTTAGAATAATTAAACTTTGTCAGTCGAGGCATCTTAGGTTTTTGGAGAATGTCGCTCAAGAAGTAGGTCGTTTTGACCTTCTTTTGATTAGCTCAGGTACTTATTAGCTTAGAATCATCCAATTTTGTCAATTTAGCATCTTGGGTTTTCTGAGAACATCGACCAAAAACTACTTTTGACATTTACTTAGAATCATCAAACTCTGTAAATTAATGTATTTTGAGTCAGCAGAAAATTTCAATCAAAATGTGGGTCACTGTGATTTACTTATGGTTTTTTATAATTATATTATAATATCTTCAGTCTTAACTGGCTAAATATTATAAAACTTTGTCAGTTGATGCATTTTGCATACTGCATACTGTATTTTTTAAGGTTTAATTTACTTAGGGTGTGATATTGATCCGTATCATCCCTGCAGGGCTGAAATGACTATTGTTATCACAGGCATATCACATACTAAGTATGCAAAAATTCTGTATTTATTACGATTTACAAAGTATGTAATAAAGAGCAATAAATAGTTCCCTAATGTGTTTAAATATACTGGACTATCAAATAGTCTAACGATTTTTACATAAGAATATAAGAACATTATCAAATCTTTGACTCAAAATCAGCAAAGCAATGATTAGTGATACCGGTATTGATATGGAAGCATCGTCTTACGACATGTACCGATGAACGACAACCACAGTGAACCTAGGTAGACTATAGTGAAAATCTACCCAAAATGAATGAATAATTTACCCTAGTAAACTCTGTTTTTATAAAAATACTAGTGTTATATGTTTTTTCAGGGTAACTTGTAAAACTGTTATCCCGCAAAAACAGTGGCTTGCTGAGATGAAGTCAAGGTCGACAAAGGTGTTCAAGGGATAACAATATCTCATACTTATATTACCGTAAAAATATGTTATATCTTTTGTTAGTATACTGAATGTATTTAGAATGTATTTAAATGAGAAAAATCAAAATAAGCCTAATGCGCAGACATCGTTTTTATACTGTAATACTTAAGCTTTGTCCTGCAAAGTCAACTGTTGCTATGTAATGTTACTCGGAAGGCGTGGTTTACAAATTGTTTAAATTGTTTTAACATGAAAATATACCAAAATTAATATACTTTTTTTCATTTTCATGTGTAAAGAGGGTTTTAATTTCCAGAAACATTTTCCATGGACATTTCTTGAATAATATACTTCTTTTCACGTAGATAAACCACATTACTTACTATTACATCTTCTAATCATTGTTATTTTTTTGTAGAGAAAATTGTGAAATTTGTCGAGGACAACCCTATTTATGTATATTTTGGTCGCACAAGAGAACACGTTAACTATGAACCCTATCGTTTGAGATATGACATTCCATTCTACAGCAAACAGGAAGAAGATGACGTTGCTTTATTAGAAGTTAACTGCACAGATTTACCAAAGCCATTTATTTTGGACATATCTCGCAAGCGACCAGAAAATGTTACCATTATTGGTCACCCAGCCTCCCATGGCAATGAACAGATAATTGACAGAAAATGCCCTTTGATTTCGGAATATGACGCTTTTCAAATCTACTGTGAAGCACTTTCGTGGTGGCAGAATAAATTGGAGAATGATAAAATTAAAAAAGCTTATGATTTCGACAAGAGGCTAAAGGTAAAGGTACTGTTCCACTGCTCAGAATCCACAACTCATGGTGCCTCGGGTGGCCCTGGAATCAATGATTTAGACGTAGGCTCACCAAAAGTGTATTTAATGCTCCAAGAGGGAATCCCGGGTTTTGTGCATGATAAATCGATAAAAGAAATATTGAGGACGTGCCCTAAAGAATGCCTTGTTGAGAGTGGGATCAGCATGTCCAGGGTCTATGAACTTTTAAGCAGTATACAACAATTGAAAGTATTGCGAGATAACATTTTTCACACATAAATATGTTTGTGTTTATGGTTTTATCTCATCTATTGATGAATGATAAAAATGTATCGTTATCAGAATCAGGAAACAAGAATGGATGATTTGTGAATATGTAATTCTAAATTGGAGAAAGAGTGGCGCTTGACCAAATGAAATAATAACTTATCGGTGGTTATCGGGACAAAGCTGCGTTTCACTTAAAAATTGCACGGCTAACTGAAATAAATGTTAAAGACACTTGAAATAATTGAAACAAGTTGTAGAATTGTACAAAAATGACTCAAATCAATTAATGCCCTCTTCACACGGAGAGTTAAATTCGCAGTATATGAATGCGAAGTAAACTAATTCGAATTAAATTGCGTTTACACGACAGCTAATGTGAAGTAAACTTATGAGAATGAAGTTTTATTTCTACAAAAAAGCCCGCTGTTTTTAGTAAGGCTATTATGATATCATTTGTAAATCACGTCATGTATGCAGAGCTATCAAATAGATATCATAATCATAGTGGCTACTATTAGTAATATGTGTCTACATAATGAATTTATCCTGTCGAACATATTTTGATAAAGCTCATTTAACTTAACAAATCGTTTACATTTTGACATTGATTAATGTTAATATGACCTCAGTAATTAGGTGCTTTGTGTGTTCAAATGAAAACAACAATGATCTGTGCAGTATGGCATGTGGAGGGGGCATATTGATTTGAGGTGTGGTTGGTAGGTCATTTGGAGGGGGCTAATTAGAAATATGAGGTAGGTGGACATAACATCTTTTCATGCAGTATTCTTCTCAACAAGTGAAATGTCACGATTTTTATCAGAGGCAGGATAAAGGTATCCATTTAGTGATAAACATACCTTTCCTTTATTTTTGAACCAAATACAGCACTGTTACCTATATCTAACCACCAACATGTGTCCTTTGACTTTTTTCTGGCCTTACGCAAATTCAATTTGAATTAGCTTCGCTCAGCGTTCACATGGAGCTAATGAGCAGTACTTTAATGTGCAGTTAATTAATTCAATTGTACTAATTCGCATTAAGTTCTCCGTGTGAGCAGGGCAATAAGTTTCTAAGTTTGTAAACGGAACACGTAAGGAATTTCTGTTAATGATGTCAAATAAAATTAAATAATTCAATGCCCTTTTCACAAGGAGCGTTTAATTCACAGTTATAAATGTAAAGTGAAGTAATGCGCACCAAACTATTAATTAGATTGGGACAGCTAATGCGAAGTAAACTAATGCGAATTAAAATTTTATTTCTACAGTCAGTCTCGGTAAGGCTAATTTGACGTCATTTGTAAATCACCTCACCTTTTGCAGAAGATGATCCATTAGACATAATGGCAAAGTGTACGTACACAATTTTAGTGATTAACACGATTTTTCTTTGTTTTTCAATCAAAAAATAGCTCAAGTACTTACATTGTATAGCTAACAACCGACATGTGGCATTTGACTTTATTTTGTCATTACGCATGCCCCCAAATTTAATACGTATTAGCTTTGGTAACACGAAGTAATTTAATGCGCAGTAAATCAATTCGTTTCAAATTAATTGGCATTGCATTCTGAACTTGAACGAATTAAACTCTTTATGTGAACAGGACAATCATTTACAGTAAAACACCGTTATGGTATGTTTACATTCACCATGTTCTTGTTATTAGATAAGTTTTATTTTTATGTAATTTATGCATTCAAGAAACATGGACTTGAATTTAAAATATCGATTTACCACAAAACAATAATATGTTGTTCATAATGAAAACTTGCTTATATGTAAGTATGGAACATACAATTATGGCCATTTTTTATATAGTACGAGGGTTGTCCCAGAAAAACGCGAACTTTTTGAATATTTTAAATACTATTCAACCAAAACTAATAATTTTTGGCATGGTGTTGGGAAATCATATTTTAGGTGTTATGATAAAATATTATAGGCATGTGACGTCATATGCAAATAAAAACAGAATTTAAATGATGTTAAATATCGGTGGTCGGCGCACGACAATTTTTCGACTTTTACAAATGGCATTGTGAATGAAGTTTTCTTTGTTATCAGGTTATATGGCAATATAATATCAAAGATTTTACTATCATAAATACTCTACGATTTGGCGTACTTGTGTTTGAAATTTCATTTATTTAAAATCATTAATGACAAATTTATGACCATATATAGCAAAGCGCTTTGAATTAGACATTGTAAAAAATGGTGACGTTAAGCGGTAATGTGGAGCACCAAAATATATCAAGCAACACTATGTTAAGCAAGATATGACTCCTGCATATAGAAAAAAATGTTAACGATGAAAGAACACAAACAAAATATGGGGAACAGGTTTAAATCTAGTAGAAGAGGTTTTAGGTTGATTTGACTGGTTTTCTGATAGAAGAGAATAGAAATGTGGACATAAATAAAGACTAACTGAAAAGACAAGAGTGGGAAGTCATAGGCCTACGTAAAGACCGCTGTTAAATAATTGGATAAGGTAGCTTTATGATCGGGATTGTGAAATTGTCTATTGAAAGAAATACTCCCCCCCCCCTTAATCTTTTAGTAACACTAGTACATGACTTGGTAACTAAAAATAATGAAACACTTTGCCGAATGGGTGCTAAAAATGAATATTTATAGAGGCGCACTTTTCGTAACAATTAGTAAACACTACGAGATATGTTTTGACGACGTCAGTGTTGCGCCGACAGCTAATATGATAGATTCCTTTACATTAGAGGAAAATTTTATTTATAGAGATATTTCTTTGAAATTTTTAGACATTATTCAAAAAATGTTGATCATGATGTATGCCATTTTTTAACTTTATAGTCCTAGTAAAACAAAAGATATTAAAAATGTTCGCGTTTTTCTGGGACAACCCTCGTAATTCCCCCTTCAAAGAAAAGAGGGCATTTTGCTTAGCTGCTGTCTGTCGGCTTATCGGTCGGTCCATTTAGTTTCCGTTTATTTTCTTCTCAATCGTTGCACCTACTGAAATGAAATTTGGTATACAGGTATAATATCAGATAAATATCTAGATTAAGTTCTGTTTTGGATACGATTGCACCATTTTTGACAGAGTTATGTCCCTTGAACTTTGAAAAATTCCAATTATTTGCAGTTTCCATACATTTTCTCCGTAGAGACTGCACATATTGAAATGGAATTAAGTATACAGGAATTTCAGATACATATCTAGGCTAAGTTCTGTTTTTGGTACGAATGCACGATAATTGACAGAGTTATGCCCCTTGGACTTGCATTTTCCATTTTCTTTGGAGAGGTTGCAAAAATTGACATGGAATTTAGT
>NW_026934415.1:0-59799 GCF_032062105.1 Saccostrea cuccullata
AGGATGGTTTAGTGGTATTTGTTGAAAATCTAGCAATTTTTAATGATTATAAGGAATACAAGTAAGCTTTGTGCATCTTTCTGACGGTATTTTTAACAGTTTTACATAAAATAAACAAATACAAAGGAAGGAAATACAACTTTCCTTTAATACCACCAGCTTGGACCATGTCAACTTCATTTGCACATTGTCTTTCGTACATACACGGCATTTTAAACAAGCTTTTTTTCTGTTTTTCCTAAACAACTAAAGATGGAGAATACATGGAAATTTAAATAAATGGAAGATACAACCAAAAACATATGAAACTCGCACTTCATGCTTTTTAACAAAAACAGTCATGGATGAGTAATTACACATTCGATTCCAATTTTTTTGGCCGTAATAGGCAATCATTGAAAAATTAAGTCAAAATTGTGAACAACTCAGTTAGTTAATGTTAAGGTTTTTAAATACTTAAAATAATAAAAGTAGGGACTTAGAAATTTTGACAAGTATATTTCTATCATACATGTGCCTCATTTTCTTATTAATGCCTAAGACAAAACACACATTAGGTATATCAAATAGGCCAACAGTTTTTTTAAAACCTGAATGTTTAACAAAATCGAAGATTTGATAAACTTGCATGCTTGATGACAAAACGTGGCAACACTTTTTATAGCCGAAAAACAGTTTGGAAAAGTTATGTTATAAGTATGTTTTTGTGCAATTCCGACTCTTCGGATAACTGTATAGTATTTATGCTTTATTAAGTCATGGTACTACAGAGTTGTATTACAGCTCCATTCTCACAGCTATTATGATAGTCAATAGTTTTCTGTCGGAGTGAATATCATCATTCTATCTTCAAATGGATCAATCTGATTACAACAGAACAGTTCGTAATGTCCTCCAATACGTTGTTCTTGTTTGACAATCCTAAAAAGAAATGTTATCTGGAACAATTAGATTTAAGATAAACTCTATATATTTTTTTAAGCATTCATATTGTTCATTAGAAAAAATCTCATTTGCCCATTTGCAAACCATCTTTCCTGCAAGTTTACATGTTTAATGAAATCACTTTCAATTTTCCAGAATGCAAACCAATCCAGTACCTTCCCTTACTGTCTACACTTAAACCTCCTGGTGTGTCTAAACCACAGTCATCCACGCATTGTAAGAATTCTCCATTCTGGTCAAGAATGTGTAAACAATCATTGTTGTGATCCGTCACAATGATCTGACTCTTGGAATCAGTAGCTATTTGTTCTGGACAGAAATATTTCTTCCTTTTGGCTTGATTGCCTTCATACCTAAATCTGACTGCCCCTGTTGCATCCATCACAACCACTTTCTTTGCATTTCCATCGGAGGCACAGATGTCCCCGTTTTCGTTTTCAATTAAACAAATGACAAATTATAAAGTTTCCCCTTTAAAAGATAGGGTTTCCATCAGAATCTTTCTCTATTTCCTGTACTGCTTTTCCTTACGCATAACGATTTATTTTGCGATCATGGATAACAGCATTAGTAACCAGGTTAACAGGGATATCACATGAATCGGTGCAGTATAATCCCAAAGGCTCCCAGCCTTCAGTTAGGTGCTTTTATCAAAGTTTCTCTCAAACTAAATTTGACAATCACCACACTGTCTTTATCAGTGTATATCAGTTCTCCTTGTTGAGTTACTGATATGTCATTTGGATGGTTTGTGATTTTGACATACTAGTACTCTCTTACAGACCTAGTTATTTCCAAAAGTAAAATGAATTCGCTTTCATCAGATCCTACACAGGCTATTGCGTCAAGATATTTGCACATCACTAAAACCCCTGTCACACCGGGGCTGCGTCCTCAAAAAATGCAAAACGCCGAGGTGATCGCAGTAGAGTCTCCTACAGCGCCGTGACAATGCGGCGAGATCTCCACTGAAAGCCGTAGGGTCGCGTAGGGTCTCCTAGAACGCCAGAGCACGGCGATCACTTTGGGCATGCACAAAGTACGCGCCGTGTGATCGCGGTCTGATAAGAACGCAATAGGAACTAAGTATGATCACCGTAGCAGTGCGGTGAGATCTCCAACAATGAAGTGGGAGCTCCGTACGAACGCCGTGAAGACGCACATGATCGCGGCACAAACGCAGAGATAGTAGACTGCGCTTCCACGGAGGCCTCACGCAGATGTCGCGGAGTCCTTGGAGATATCACTGCGTTTCTATCTTGTTTTTACGGCGCTTCTAATGAGATTTATCGTGATGTGATTTTTTCGACTGCGATTACACGGAGACAGAACGGAGTTGTCACTACAATCATTGCGCTCCCATGGCGTTTCTACAGCGTCCGTTTGCGATCACAATGCGCTTTCACGTCGTTGTTAGAGCATTGTCAGCCAGCTCACAAAACAAGAGCAGTGGGATCGTATTTGATCAGCAATAATTCCAACGTATTTGTTGCACTAGGAGCATTTAAGTGAAAAAAAATGGAAGAGAAAATTACACCAGAACTTGTTCTGTTGTTTCACTTAAATATTGTAGAAAACTTTTCAGTGTGTTTATTATGTTCCCCAAACGGAGTTTGGGAACATATTGTTTTTACTTTTTTTTTTACATTCATAATAAAATCAAAGAAAATCTAACAACACATCTCAACTGATAAAATTGAAAAAAGGAGTTTAATCATAAAACTATTAATAATTTAGAACTAAATTATTTAAATAGAACATTTTTGATTATTAAGAATATTTCTTGGCAAGATTAGAAGTCGTTTCATCGTGTAACTTGAATCTGTAAACAAAAATGTTTCACATTACATCTAAATATATATCAATGAATATAGAACACATTGTGAACGTATTGTGAACGCAGCCAGGGCAGTGCAAACGCCGTGAACACGAGGTAAAAACTCCTAACGCGCCGGAAAAACTCTGCGGAAGCGCAGTCAATCGCCGAGAGATCTCCGTGGGTACGCAGTAGAACGCCGTGAGATCGCCGTAGAATCGCGTCCGTCGCCGTAGTGGCGCCGTGAAATCTTCATATTATGAAAATTTTACAGAAGTTTGTGCAATTTTCCTGCGATTCCATGGCGATTTTAAAAATTAAACAACGCCGTAATGACTCCGTGTGAACGCAGCTTGGTGTGACAGGGCCTTAAGAGCTGGATATTAGCAATAACTTTGCCTTTCGAAGGCAATGCTACCGAAGACAACTCTTGACCGACTTTCGTAAAACTGAAAAGTAATCCCTGTGCCAATGTGGCCCTGTGCTCTCCAAATTTTATGCTGAGTTCTTCACCTCGGTCTTCCGTTACTGCTAATGAAGGAATGACTTCCTCATTCCCGTTAGGTTTAGATTATTTTGATCTGTAGTCGACAACTTTGGAGACTGTTTTTTAGATCTTAAAATTTCTTCTTTTTTATTGTTTGATGTTTTCTCTAAGTCATATACAGTGTATTTCAGTTCGTTGTTTTGATCAGTATGGATTTTTATCGCTTTGTCCTTCATGTACTTAATTAAACTCTTGTGTTTATCAAACATTTCGACTACTTCTTCTTGTCAGCATTTTCTGTGTTTTTCTAATTCTGTTTCAAGATTTTGAAATTCTGCCGTTGATTTTTAAAGATTGATTTCCTGAATCACTTTGCTGCCCCACTAACGTTCTTCTGATTCATGTATATTTTTTCTGTTATCATAGTAATTGGCTGGAATTTCAAAGAAATCGTGACTTTTGCGGGAAGTAATGATGCGTTTTATGCAAACAAGGTCATCACAGGAAAATCTTTTTCTTTTATATGAGTATAATATATAATATAAAATATGATATCTATATGATAAATATATATAATATGAGTATATATATCTCAGTTGATTCGTTACGCTAGAGCATGCTCTACGTATAAACAATTTCTAAAACGAGGCAAATTATTGACAAGCAAGTTGATGAAAAAAAGAATATCAGCAGTCTCGTTTAAAGTCATCATTTCGTAAGTTCTATGGTCGATACAATGACCTTGTCACCAAATACAATTTATCATTGAGTAAAATGCTGACTGACGCTTTTCATACCAATTGTTAGTCCATTATTTATACACTGAATTGACGACGGATTTTTCCGTTATTTCCTGATCATGTTATTTCCTGATCATGACATGGAGCACACGGCGGGTGTGACCGGTCAGCAGGGTATGCCCACTCCTCCATGGCACCTGATCCCACCTCTGATGTTTCGGAGGTCCGTGTTTGCTCTGCTCCTAATTTGTATTGTTTTATGGACTTTGAGATTGAATATTGTTCGTTATCCACATCCTTCTAAGAAACCAACAACTTTAACCCTTCGACCCTAACCCTAAGGTTTGACCTAACTTTCAAAAACGTACCCCTGGTGATGACTTTTTGAACAGGTGGAGCTAGCGCTTTCAAATTTCACAATTGTATTTCTTGTAAGAAGATATATTGCGTACCAACATAATTAATTAGCATTTAATTAAGTTTTTAAAAAGTTTAATCTATAATCGATGTATGTTGCCATACAGTGGTTTCAGTATTTTACAAACATCAGAGTGCGTTAAATGCGTCAATGGTAAAAAATGCTGTATGCGTAATTTTTTCAAAGTGCCTTCAAAAATTATTTTTAAAATGCTATATTCTTCATCAGGATGTGTGTAGCGTAGTGGTAAGCTTGTTGTAGTACATCTTCACCAAAATGATTCGTAGATTTTTTTTAAATGCTAGAGGTTCAAATTCCTCGAATACCTCATTATTTATTTTAAATAAGAAAAGAATTTGGCCGAGATTATTTCTCATAGAGCTTTGTTTATCATGATTTTATTAATTTCAGTAATGAGAACTTTACTTTATTTATTATATCTTATTCACAAATTGTATACTATTTTTATGTATCTGAAGCACCTTGTATACCCATCTTTTTTGCAAACAGGCATTACCAAAACTTACAATTTGGAACTATTTTATGATCTCGCTCCTAAATTTTACAAGACGTGCTTATGATCACAGGTTAGCGCTTGCATCAACCTCAGCTTTGGAGTCATAACATAAGTTTTTGTAGCAGATCCACTACAAAGAAACTACAACCATACCTGGCGTAAACGTACCTAAATTCATAAACGTATAATGATGCTTAAATAAGGTAACCTTGACCTTGTCAAGGGATCAAGGTCAAGGTCAAAAGTCAAGGGGTCATTGCAGTTGGTCTCGTGATTCCTTGACAATTCGTTTAAAAGTTTGAGGATTAAGTAATCAGACAAAAAGAAAATGACCATAAAACACAAAACGAGTTGTCAGCTCCTTTTGCACTGAATAAAAAGATCTTTATCAATTTAGAGGTAAAAAGAGCTTTTTAAAATCTCTAATGATCTGGTGAGATGAGGAGGAAGTGGTTCAGAACGAAAACCACTGTGACAGCAGCCCCCCCCCCCCCATGTATTAGGAAATGACTTCATATCGTTAAACCATTGACATCAACCAGGCACCAAGAGAGTCACAAAAGAGGATCGATCAACAAGTACAATAACATTTTTGGTTTATTGTAAAAATATTTGCACGTACATATGCATCAAACATAATAAACAAGTTTTCTACAAAACATTTTTTAAAATATTCAAAATTTATGCCTTTTACTTCTTTCAATAAGTTTTCTGTAATTTTGATATGATATTTAATCTATGTGTATGCACAATAAAGCAAAATTAATATGGGCGATAACTCGAGTTAAATGCTTTTACTATGAATCGAATGTAAACATGACATGTAAATTTGAATTTTCGTCTTTATTTGGATTATATATTAGGTTTAAATTAATACATAACCTCAAAAAGGTATTTTATAAGTTTGGAAGCTATTTTCCGTGCATATCCTATTGTATTCTTCAAAATCGTTTTGGACCGATCCTTACTGTGGTGACGGCTTATCCCGAGACACATTAAGATTATTATACCCTCCTATTTTACTTTTTGATATGACACTTTTTTTGGGTTTCCCATAGCAAAACATGGATGCTGCCATTATATTCATATGGAAGGTATCATTTAGTGAGCTCATTGGTTATAGTACTTCTAGTTATTCTGATTGATTTATGGCATGCTCACAGTCAGTTGAGGGCGTTCCATAACTTAGCATAGTTACATGAAGGCGACTAATTATTGCTAATTAAGCTTGTATGAAACGGTTTTTAAACACATTTTTTCTGTAATTCTTTTTTGAATATTTCACAATGATGTTCAACTTGCTGTTCTCCATATTGCAGCATTACTGTTTTCATGCGTTCTATGTTTATCTTTTCAGCCGTTGATGGTGGTAGAAACATTGAGTCTTCTCCATGCTTTTCCACTACACAGTATCCTGATGAGGATGACGAAACATTGGAATAACTTCTCTGATATAAAGAAGTCGTTGGGTTTTCTGTCGATTCCTTACTAGAATTTCCCCCGATTTTAGAGATCGCCTTCAATTCATCTTCACAGTTTGAACCTAGTAAGGGAATAGAAACTGATCAACTAACAAAGCATAACATATGTAAATACAGATACATGTATCTTTATACTACTTATCCAATTATGTGGAACTAATGAACGCTTTAGATCTCATTTTTCTTGCTTTAAACATTACCCGGAACATCATCACAAACAACGGATTTTGAGTCCACAGGCTTCCTCAAACGATAGAGAGAATCGATGTAAACCACCCTGTGTTACCAACGATGTCCCGAATAACGTTTAAAACTTGACAGTCAAGTCACGTTTTATCCTTTGCAATAAAAGTATGTACCCCTGAGCTAGAACTGCACAGATTAGATACATCAAATTATAATATAGGTCACACCATTTCTTGAAATAATAAGAAAAGTTTGTAAAACACTAATGCCCCCTCCCCCAAATAATTGGACATTTTCGAAGTCCAACGGACATAACTATCTTCAAAATGGCTCGATGGTACTCAAAACACAACTTAAGCAGGTTTTTCTTATGAATAATCTGTAAAACAAATTTTATTTTAATATGTGCAACCTCTGCGAAGAAAATGAACGGAATATGCAAATTATTGGAAATTTTATAAGTCCAAGGGGTATAACTCTGTCCAAAATGGCCTTATTGTACCCAAAACTAAACCTGACCGAGTATACTAAATTCAATCTCAATATGTGCAACCACTGCAAAGAAAATGTACGGAAACTGATCATGATGGTGGATCGATAGACCGACCTACCGGCAGACAGAAGCAAAGCAATATGCCTTTTTTTTCTTCGAAGGAGGGAGGAGGCATAAAAATCGTTTATGTACTTATATTTTATTTGAGAATAATTCTTATTACTTACCTAAACGTAATATTTGACCAATCTTTGACTGATAACCATTTATCATATTTGTGGCAGTTGTGTGATCAATATCTGTAAAAACTCTCTGCAAAAAGACATAATTTCCTAAACTTATTTTCCCATTTTCAACTAATGATTCAAATATTTCATGAAATTCTGCTTCTTTTCTCTCTAGTATAACTGGTACGTGATGTTTCAGGCGAATTTTTAACTCCTTTAAAGCATTCGAGTCACAACATTTTTGATCATCGAAGAAGAAAATTCTACGAAGTTGAATAATCATCTTAGATTCTTCATCTTTGGCCTCTTCATCTAGAAAAAAAAGTTACGATAAGATTTTGATGTCAGGCTCTAAAAACTGAAAATTTTCCGTATTTACATCAAATTTTTAACGTAAGTTAAACTTTTGGGATTGCTACCTCCTAGTGACAGATTTTTAATCCCACTTAAGGGGCAATATATCCCGTTGCTCCAAATTTCACGATTTTTTTTTTTTAAATTCTTAACATTGTTTTTCATCAACAACTATAACATTAAATTCAAATGGAAAATTGTTTGAAGTATGAAGCGTTGCTTACTTTTTCAGAAATGAATGAAGTGTCAAATCATGATGTGAAGAAAATTTGATATGATAAATAGAAAGATCAATTATTTTTTATCCCACAATAAAATTAGAAGCATGAGGTATATATAGAAATAACATTTACTCTCATACTTATCTAATTCTCATTAGAAAACATACTAAAGCGTTGCTTTTTAAGTACCAGTCCACATAAAAATCAGACAAAACTGTATAAAAGTGATACATGAAGGTTTTCAGAATTTGATGATTTTCCACTCATAGATTTATTTTGAAGTATGAACAATGTATGTAAAACGAAAAATGATTTGAGTCATGGTAACCATGGAAACCCGGCAAAGGAAATTTCCTTAGCAACCGGCGAATTTTTCAGTGTTGAAGAACAAAAAATCACCTTTCTTAGAGGCTTAAAATATCATGTAAATACCATGAGAATTATTCTTACTTATGGGTGTAATAAAGATACACATTTATAGTGTTCTGATAATGTAATAAAAAGTGTTTAGGTCTTAAGTCAGTTCTGTGCTAGACATTGGAAAGTACACATGTTTTACAAGTTTTGCTGATTCAGCATTTTTCGTGATTTTGGAAATATTCAAGGCCAAATTTTAAAAATGGCAAGATTAATACAGTTGATGCATGTATCTCACATAAAAGCAGAGGTATTTCTCATTTAGAATTTGAAGTCAAATCCATAGGCTCTTTTGAAAATCGAATCTGTTGCCTAGCAACAAAATGGGCTTTTTCATGCATAAAATGAGAAACAATGTAAAAAGTTTACGGAAAAATCAAATGATCTGTTATTTATGATAAACGAGATACAAATTTTAAAATAGTATAATTAAATTCGGTCTCTCTAGCACATTATTGAATATTGCATAACTATCTCCATAGCAACGACAGGTTCTCCATAGTAACGAGGCAAAGAAAGGTAATTTTGGCGTTTATTCGTGTAATCTTATTAAGGCTTATTCAAATTAAGTCAGAAAAATGTGATTGAGCAAAACTGACAATGAACTGTTGGTCAATCTTAATTCTTTTTTTTAATCAACCCATGGCAACGATTCCCAGTGCATGGCAACCATTGTACCCTATGCCTCCTGTAAACAGATTTGACTTTTGGATCAGTGTTCGTCATGGAAATGAATATTAAATTAATGTGTTGATGTTTGTATATGTGGAGAGTGCTGAAAAAATATATGAAATGTTCCAATTGTTGTCATGGCAACAACTACAGGTGAGCGAATTTAAAATGGGGTGAGTTAAAAAAAAACACAGTTTAAATTCTTAAACAGAACTGTGACTGGGCGAATTTAAAACGGGGTAAAATTTCTTGTATGTGTGAACGGGCAAAAATCATACGGGGCGAAAATAACTCTGTATACCGTGAGTATATGTACATTGTATCTCTGATATGATACCAAATTAAGGATGTTTTCCATAAATACTGTTTTAATGTAACTTGTACATACACATAAGTGTGTATTATGGATTAGATTCAAGACACTCACGGTGCATGGTATTATAAGCATGGTTTACTATTTTTATGGGGCATTTTATTTCCGGAATTGTTTTCATTTCCGATATTTTAAAATTTTCATTTCTGACATTTTTCAAGCAGTACTTTCCTGCAATGAAAGAAGGATTTAAGACTTAACTCAAGAAAAATATTACAGAATAAATCTTGAATAAACTATTGAAATCCAAAATAATGAGTTTTGCAATTGACTTTGGGTTATGTTTTAAACCAAAGGCCATGACATTCACAATTTTTAAAGAGGCACCATTGCTCATCATAACTATACTCTTAGCATGTTTAGTTTGGTAGTTTAATACCCATAGACAGAGTAGGGGAATAAAAAAAATGCATTTCAACAAATCTAAGTAATATTCAGCATTAATCAGTAGTGACCGCACCCACAAGAACCCCTGACCCTCAGGTCCACACATTTCACAATTTTGGAAAAGGTACCCTTGCTCATCATAAATGTTTGATTAACATCCTGGAGTGGATTTCAAAGAAATAATTCATTTTTAGTATAAAGTATGAGACACCCCCAACCCCAGCCCTCCATGATACCCCTGTTCCAGGGGTCCTTGAATTCACATTTCTCGAAGAACGATCCTAGCTATAGCATAACTATATGTCTGTAGTCAGTTTGTTTAATACCCGGGAGCAAAGAAGAAGTTTACCATTTGATAATTAGAGCCCCACCCTAAGTAACACTAGAAATCCTGGTCCTCGCACCATGAAATTCACAATCTGATCCTTTGGCCATGAAATTCAAAATTTTCAAAGAGGCACCCTTCCTCATCATAACTATGCATGTAGTTAGCTGTTTAATACCCAGGGACAGACATTTTGAAAATGCATGTTCACTATATAATCAAATGAGCCCTGCACCCTAACACCAGAACTCCTGAACCTGGGGCCATGAAGTTCCGGATTTTAGATGAGGCACCCTTCCTAATCATAACTATGTATGTGGTTAGTTTGTTTAAATACCCAGTAGCAGAGGAAAAGATTTTCAAAGAATTAATGCATGTTAACTATATAATCATTTAAGCCCCGTCCTAACACCAGAACCCCTGCCCAAGGGCCATGAAATTCACTATTATAGAACAGGAATTCTTTATCATCATAACTGTGTACTTAATTTTACCCAGGAGAAGAGAAGAAGATTTTTAAAGAAATAATGTATTTTCACTATATAATCTATTTAGCCCAACCCTAGCATATAGAACCTCTGACTTCGGGGCAAAGAATTTTACAATTTTGGTACAGTGTAGAGGACTCAGTGCTTATTACAATCATGCCGACAGTTTCACTGCTTGATGTCTAGGAGTAAAGAAGATTTTTAAAGATTGCATTAATTTTAGTGGTTTTGGTCCCACTCCTCAGGCCTCAGGGACCATGAAATTCACAATTTTGTTCCTCTTTTACCCATAGATTGGTTATTTCAAATTTGATTGAAATTGATTCAGTGGTTCCAGAGAAGAAGATAAAAATGTTCAATATTTTACGACCAACGTACTTCGTACGACTGAAGACGACTGACAAAAAGAGATAGCAATAGGTCACCTGAAAGACTCAGGTGACCTGAAAATCCCTGAGGCACATCTCCCTTTTAAAAGTGCAGGTTTAAGTTTGAACTCAGATATGCAAGGATGGAAATTAAAAGGCATACAGAAACCAGTCCTGGTAAATACAGACCCATAGGAAGCAATTTCAGGGGGGGGGGGGGGAATGTACAACCATATATTTTCAGTTGGGGCACTATCAACAACCGCAAATTCCTTGGCAAACAAACAAAAAAATAGAAGATCGTCAGATACATGTATTATTACTGAGGGGGCACATGTATATTGTAGCGAAGTTTTTAGTAGTATTCCATAGCTATGTATCGGCATAGCAGCCCTCCCCCCTCCCCCCGCTTCTTATACGGCCATATGAATAACAATCATCGTTGAAGGAATTCTCTAAAGACAGTAGAATGTTTTTTATACGAAGACATCACAATTACGCATGTACATGTAGCACAGGGAAAGATATTAATAAAAGTATTACTGCTACTTGTATAAATATGCATTGAATTATATGTTTTTATTTATTTTATGAACATGAAATAAATTTATTTAAAATTTTATTTTAAGTTGTTTGGCAAACTAAAAAATGCCAGAAAGGGATCTTGCAGATATCCCAGAAATACAAAAAAATGTCGGAAATGAAATAAAATTGTCGGAATTGAAATTTTAAACATGTCGGAAATCCTATGCAAAATATTGGAAATTAAATGCAGTGAAAGAAAACATTAATATGAAATGAGCAAGCACACAAAATTGTGTACACCTAATAAAACCCTTATAATAATGTCTATCTAGCATATATTGTGTTCATTTGAAATTATTTCCATTTTTCAAAAGATCAGATATTTATAAGCTTGCATCTTTAACTTGTTGTTGGGAAGTTGACACTCATTCGGTTCACAAAGAATTTGTAGCTCTTGGAGCTTTAAATGCTATTACCCAGAGAATAGACTCAGAGGAATGTGTATCAAAGTAGTGGGAGCAACCTCCAACACCGCTCACCTGAGCACATGGGCTAGGTAAAAACAAATCAGCTCAGCATTCAAAAGTTTACTTACTTGGGGAAGGGAGGGGGATGGACTTGAAGTTTATACTACTTGCCCCATATCAATATAAGTTACAAGTATTAATGTAAAAACTTTGGCATTCTTGAAAAGATTTTAATTTTTTTTCCTACATATTATACTTTGTAAATAAATTATTCTCTCATGTTGGGTCCTCCCTAACCCCCACCTACCCTTCCCTTCCCTCCCTCCGGGTAATGATTTGAAGAAAAATTGAATCTTCACCAGATGTGGATATTTACGTACATGTCAATTTGACTTAACAAATCTTTTTTTTCCTACACATTCTTATATAAAACTTTGATCCCTCATTGTGGCCGCACTCTTACCACCTAAGGATGCTTCCATTAGTTCCATATCAAAAAATCTCCATGCCTTGCTGTTTTCCAGAAAAATTTTCGGATATATTAGTATATATTCTTATGACGAAATTGGCTCCACATTTTGTCCCCTCGCTATCCTACCCCAACGAGTTTTGATTTGAACAATCTTAGATCTACACTACCTGAGGATACTGTAGAAGTACTTTTTTTCTGCGTGGTACTAATTTACGCTATGTTTCCGCGGAAATTTGTCCAAGCGTACTTAATACAAATGTAAGGCATATAGTGACAATCTAGAAAACCCGCGTCATTTTCTACCCACGGATTAAACAGAAATTAAGATTCCGCGGAATTATGACCCCGTGGAAAAAAGTACGTCTACAGTACTTCCATATAAATATCACCAATCGTGGCTTTGCTGTTCTTGAGAAGATATTTAAAGATTTTTTTTCTATATTATTCTGTAAAACTTTGATTGCCCGTTATGGCTCCACCCTACCCCCGGGTTCATGATTTGGACAAAGGTGAATCAATACTACCGGTATCTGTATAAGCTACATATAATCTATGTAAAATTTTAATCATCCATTAATTGTGCCTTCGGGCCATGTAAGCTAAAAAACAATTTGACAACTTATTTTTTAGCGGTTGGGGGTTGACCTTTTTTACGCCATTCCTTACATTATTTTTCAAATGTGTTGGACCATACACCAACAAAATGTGGTGAGCCATGCAGCCCCTAAATGAAAATTTACACATTAAAACTACTTATCAGAAAAGGGAGGGGGCTTTAATTGTATCATTTATTGTAAAAATGGTATTTTATTTCAAACTGTAAAAATTTGCGAAGTTGAAATATTTTTGGCTTTAGTTTATCTTTTTTAATACTATCAATTATTCTTTATTGCTAATAAATTGCTTTTTAGCTCACCTGAGCCGTAGGCTTAAGTGAGCTATTCTGATTACATTTTGTCCGGCGTCCGTCTGTCTGTAAACTTTTCACATTTTCAACTTCTTCTCAAGAACCGCTGGACCAATTTCAACCAAACTTGCCACAAAGTATCCTTGGATGAAGGGGATTCAAGTTTATACAAACGATGGACCACGCCCAATTCCAAGGGGAGGTAATTGAAAATTACTGAAAAATTAATGGCATCTTTCAAAAATCTTCTTCTCAAGACCCACTCCTCAGGTAGTATAGATTCAAGTTTGTTCAAGTCATGACCCCTGGGGGTGGGGCGGGGTCATATTGACGATCAAAGTTTTACATAGGAATTTATAGGAAATTTTTTAAAAATCTTTTTCTTGATAAAAGCAAAGCAATGATTGGTCATATTTATATGCAAGCATCTTCAGGTAGTGTAGATTCAAGTTTGTTCAAATCATAACCCCCGGGGGTAGGGTGGGGCCACAATTGCCGATCAAAGTTTTACATAGGAATATATAGGAAAATTCTTTAAAAATCTTTTTCTTGATAACAGCAAAGTCATGATTGGTCATATTTATATGGAACAATCTTCAGGTAGTGTAAATTCAAATTTGTTCAAAACATGACCCCCGGGGGTAGGGCGGGGCCACAATAGATGATCAAAGTTTTACATAGGAATATATAGGAAAAATCAATAAAAATCTTGATTGGTCTTGTTTATATGTTAGCATCCTCAGGTAGATTAGATAATGATTTGTTAAAATCATGACCCCCAGGACTGGGTGGGACCATAAACATACATTATATCTTATTTGGAAAAAAGCCACAAATAGTCAAAATGATATGTAAGCACCCTTAGTTAGTGTAGATTCAAGCATGCATAAATTCAAATTTGTTCAAATCCCCCTCTTTTAGGATCGGGACCACTTAGGCATTTACTGAATTGATTTTTCCTAGCCACAGTGCTCAGGTGAGCGATGTTGCCCATGGGACTCTTGTTACATGGATAAGTTCAATATTAATTGTTTTGTTTTTGTTGCATAATATTTCCATTCTAGTATATGAACTAATTGGGTACATGAAGATGACCCTCTGACCACCATCGTTTGCATAATTTTTGAAATATGTTTGCACTACATTAATGCAAATCTCACCAAACAACATACAAAAATAAAGTTTCTACTTGTATGACTAGCCATGTTTTAAATTCTTTTGTATTTGATCTAGCTTTGGACATCTTGCAATATTTCTTTCAAGTGGGTGTAAATTTTACGTAAATAACCGTAACTGGCTCTGATGCGACTTCTCTTATTTTGATTTTTTTTAGTGTGCCGTGTCTCCCGCATGGAGCAGTGGTTAGAGCGTCAGATCTAGAGTCACGAAGTAAGGAGTTGATCCTTACGTCGCGGGTTCGAATCCCACTGTGGGATGCAGTAGGTGCTGGCAAGAAAAAGATCCCTCCCTGCTCAATGACTATAAGTGTCGAATATAGGACAAAATTTGCAGCTCTCATTAGACAAGTGGTGGCCTCTATATGAGTGAAAAATTCTCGAGAGGGACGCTAAACAATGTACAATCAATGTGCCGCAATTTTTATTTTAAAGGTCTCATCCGAAGGACACGCAACTTTCACTTCAAAGTGGTCCGAGCGCATGGCGAAGGAACAGTTGCTATTCATTTTTTATCGACTTGGGTCAGTCGCTGCCGAGATTGAACTCACGACCTCCCAATCACGGACCGAGCGCTCTACCTTAGAGCTACCGCAAACGGTTCTTTTCCTTTGGGAAAAACTCTCCAATCTGTAACAAGTATAAATAGAATAATTAAAACCTGATCTTCCTATTCAATTGGAATACTTTTACCAAATATCATTGGAAATGTTTCCATAGTGACGGTATTTATTTTATTTATCTATTTATTTTCATTAGGAATTAATTCATACATTGTAATACTTTCTGAGAAATCTCTTGACGAGTGCCTAATCTTTCGGTATTATGAATAGCGACAACAGAGTATCCCATACTGAAAACGTAACATTGATTGCTATGTGCTAGAAATACTTATTATGGATTAAATGAGTTTAAAAATACTTTCGTAAAACAAACATTACAGCGTCATTTTTTTTTATTCATGGCATGATTTAGATAAAGATTTACAGGTAACATGAATATGTGTCAAACTTTTTTTGTGTCGTTGCTAGGGGAGTGGTGTTGTTGCTATGGAAATTAGTCACTGAACAATATTCAATAACTTGTTACAACATTTAAAATTCTTTCCGAACTATCAACATGCAATTATCAGCATATTACTTGAATATCCAATTCCATGACAAACAATGCAATCCCAAAGTCAAATCTGTTTTACAGGAGATATAGGAACTTTGGTTGTCACGTACAGGGAATCCTTGCCATATGGGTTGATTAAGTATTAAAAAAATAACAATAATAAAACCAACATTTCATTGTCAATTTTGCTCAACCGGATTTTTCGGACTTAATTTGAATAAGCCTTAATAAGATTACATAAAAGCCAAAAATTACCATTCTTTGCCTCGTTGCAATGGAGAACCTGTCGTTGCTATGGAGATAATTATTCAATATTCAATAATGTGCTAGGGAGACCGAATTTAATTATACTATTTTAAAATTTGTATTGTTTATCATAGATAACAGTTCATTTGATTTTTCCGTAAACTTTTTACATTGTTTCTCATTTTATGCATGAAAAAGCCCATTTTTGTTGCTAGGCAACAGATTCGATTTTCAAAAGAGCCTATGGATTTGACTTCAAATTCTAAAAGAGAAATACCTCTGCTTTTATGTGAGATACATGCAACAACTCTATTAATCTTGCCATTTTTAAAATTTGGCCTTGAATATTTCCAAAATCACGAAAAATGCTGAATCAGCAAAACTTGCAAAACATGTGAACCTTCCAATGTCTAGCACAGAACTGACTTAAGGTCAAGATCTAGTAAATGAAAGGTGCCTACAGATTTATCAAATTTGAAAAATAAATTCCTTTATGGATGCTTTACAACTTTGGCTTTGTCAAATAAGGTGTTTCGGGGCATAATTTATAGGTAAACAAGATAAAAAAAACTGTATTTTAAATTAACATTTTCAATGAAAAATTAAGAAAACCAGTCATGAATATAGGAGTTTTTTTCATATTCGACAAAGGAATGTATCCAGATTGCCTACAGTCTCACAGAAAACGGTAATTAGTATATTCATGGCCTCTTCTTTAAACCAATATCAAATTTAATATAGTTATCCGGTTTACTTTTCAGATGATTTCAAATTGAATGTCATGAAAATACCCTATTTTCCACATAATTCTGCTAAAGCCGCAAAGTACGGGAAAAAAAGTTGAAATTGATTGTGACGTCATAATGGATGTAGCAGCAAAAAATTAGTCTAAAGTTATTTACTAGATCTTGACCTTAAGACCTAAATACTTTTTATTACATTATTAGACACTATAAATGTGTATCTTTATTACATCCATAAGTAAGAATAATTCTCATGGTATTTACATGTTATTTTAAGCCTCAAAGATAGGTGATTTTTTTGTTCTTCAACACTGAAAAATCCGCCGGTTGCTAAGGAAATTTCTTTTGCCGAGTTTCCATGGTTACTATGACTCAAATCATTTTTCATTTTACATACATTGTTCATACTT
Organism: Saccostrea cuccullata; assembly: GCF_032062105.1. Lineage (NCBI taxonomy): Eukaryota > Metazoa > Mollusca > Bivalvia > Ostreida > Ostreidae > Saccostrea > Saccostrea cuccullata. The sequence continues at coordinate 16,977 of NW_026934415.1, forward strand.
CAAAATGAGTGGAAAATCATCAAATTATGAGAACCATCATATATCACCCTTTGTCTGATTTTTATGTGGACTGGTACTTAAATCAAAGTATCAAATTAATTTTCTGTGTTTGTAAAATAATACATAGCAGTTAACAAGAAATATTGGCAATAGAAACTAGAAATCCACATCTGAACGTTTTCATAGATTCGATTAAGTTGACAATAAAATGGTCCTTGTGAATGACTTCCATGAAATCTGACATGACAATTCATTGAAATTCATGGAAAATTGTCTTCAGAGAGTTATCTCTCTTAGCAGAGGGACATTGCCCCTTAAAACGTTTTCTAAGCTTTCAAGTCGTGTTTGTTCACAATAGAATTGTCATAAATATTACAGTATTCCTAAATGAGCGTAAAGTTTACAAAAAATTGTTACAAAAAATCTTTTGAGCAGAAAGCTGTCATACAACATGTTTTATTTATTTTCTCGTGGGTTTGTATAAATTCTGTTAGTCAGGGCTAGCATCTTGTTTATTCTGTGTATCTATAGCAATTCACGGTTATCGCTCTTTACTTCCTTATTTGAAAATCGTCCAGACCTGTTAAAAGAGTACATTTATTTAAAAATAAATATTTGAAAATATCGGGAATTTTGAAGTTTGGTTTGTGTGTACCTAGTTGATTAATATGAACGTAATACTATTGTATAAAATGGTGCCTTAGGTTTCAATCGCCTTTGGGCATGACAGCAGAAAGTCAAAGTATGTTATTTGGACACATGTATTAGTGTTACACATAACTGAACATGCTGGTCAACACTCAACAATGCAATGACTCTAATTTCATCGATGTACATGTACTACAAAAATATTTGTTTCAATAAATATGTGTTTAAAAGTTCTGCAGACGGACCGTTTGAGTAACATAAATTCTTACATTTACATGTTAATAACAAAGTAAAATGTATCATAAACGGGTGTTTGAAGAAGAAAATGGAGATAACGAGCAGTATTTAATATCAAAGTCCATTAAACAATACAAAATACGAGCAGAGCAAACACGAACCTCCGAAACATCAGAGGTGGGATCAAGTACCATGGAGGAGTGAGCACCCCCTGCTGACCGGTCACAACTGCCGTGTGCTCCTTGTCATGATCAGGAAATAACGGAAAAATCCGTCTTCAATTCAGTGTATAAATAATGGACTAACTATTAGTATGAAAAACGTCAGCCAGCATTTGACTCGGTGATAAATTGTATTTACTGACAAGGTCATTCGACCATTAGAACTTACGAAATGATGACTTTAAACGAGACTTTTGATATTCTTGTTTCATCAACTTATAATTTGTCAATAATTTACTTCGTTTTAGAAATTGTTCATACGTAGAGCATTCTCTTGCGTATCGAATCAACTGAGATATATATACTCCGTATGCAGGTGATGAAGGTATATTGCTGCATAAGTAAGGGAAGTTGACGATAGAAAAGTTTAAGTCATCACGTGTATCATAATTAGATTCTTAGATTACCATTAACGTCTTTTTCAAGTAAAATATATCCAAGTATGAAACAGATGTGTCAGACTCTGCACAGTATCTTTTATCTCAAGCTCACCAGTATATATATCGTATCGACGTAGGAATGGAAATTACCATTGTTAATTGACAATACGTCGTCGATATATCTAAATGTCGAGTTGAAGGCCACAGCAAGTGTTTTCTTCTATTTACGCATAAGATTCTGCACAAATTCTGCTTCATATGAAATAAATATAAAAATAGGTCTGCTAAATCAAGTGTTCAAAACAACATGTCTTGGAGCTAGTGCTCAAACAGAGTGTCAGACTAGGACTTAGCACTAGGAGATAACTAACGTAAATTAGAATGATATAGAAGATCAGTTTGAATCCTTGAGTGTTTGTTTAATATTAGTAGTGTTTGTTCTTCTATTGAATACAATCAGTCAAATCCTTCAATTAACGTAAGGAAATATAGATGTGAATATCTGTTGACGATTCTCAGAAAAGAAATATATCATCAATTCTAACTGCTTTTTAAAGTTACATTGTTTATTGGTAATTTCATCTTTGAGTAAGCTCCGCCCATTGAATTAATTAACCCCGCCCACTAGGACTGCTTTCTGGGACCGCTGTGGGAATGCTATTGGACTGCACTTGGAGAGCTCTTGGCCGACGTGGGACTGCTTTGTGTTAGGTTAAAGTCTGGTAGGTACTTTACATGTTTTTCTGTTTTGCTGATTCAGAATTTTTCTCTTGAATTTGACAATATTCATGGTCAATTTAAAATTAATACCATGCTAATACAGTTGTTTCTTGTATTTCACATAAAACAGAGGACTCTTTTTACAGTTATCCTTCAAAAACGTGGATTTAAAAAAAATCATTTGTTGTCAAGCAACAAAATTGGATGTTTTGATAAATAAAAAGCAAAAATGGTAAATTGTTGGGAAAAAATCTTATATACTTGTCAAAATTTCTAAGTCCCTACTTTTATTATTTTAAGTATTTAAAAACCTTAACATTAACTAACTGAGTTGTTCACAATTTTGACTTAATTTTTCAATGATTGCCTATTACGGCCAAAAAAATTGGAATCGAATGTGTAATTACTCATCCATGACTGTTTTTGTTAAAAAGCATGAAGTGCGAGTTTCATATGTTTTTGGTTGTATCTTCCATTTATTTAAATTTCCATGTATTCTCCATCTTTAGTTGTTTAGGAAAAACAGAAAAAAAGCTTGTTTAAAATGCCGTGTATGTACGAAAGACAATGTGCAAATGAAGTTGACATGGTCCAAGCTGGTGGTATTAAAGGAAAGTTGTATTTCCTTCCTTTGTATTTGTTTATTTTATGTAAAACTGTTAAAAATACCGTCAGAAAGATGCACAAAGCTTACTTGTATTCCTTATAATCATTAAAAATTGCTAGATTTTCAACAAATACCACTAAACCATCCTAGAGTTTAACCGGAAATTCACTCAAATCAAAACCGGAAGTGCCCATGGTCAAGGCGTATACACGCAGTGCAACGACACATCAAGAGGGCTACTACATAAGAAGTACTAACTTAACTGTGGAAGGAACCTATCTGCACGTGCAATTGCTCTGCACTTATTAAAAAATGATTAGTCTCTTTAATTATCCAAATTATTAGAAACAAACTGGAAGAGTGGGGAATACGTGTAAGGAGACGTTATGTACTGTAGGATTAATATTGTCGGGTACAAACAATTTCGGTAAGCTTCAATGTCATCCACATCTCAACCCCATAGAACATGAATGGGACAAGATGGACCAGAGACTGAGCGCTTTTCCAGCAGCAGAATCTAGCGGAAATATAGAGGACGACCTAGTCCATACGTGGAATAACCTTCAATAAAGATTTTTTCTTTAATTGTGTTAACTCTTTGAGAAGCAATTGTCTTGATCTTAATTCGTTTGAACGGAGGATAAAAAAGTATTGAACGTTGCGAATTTTTAATTCTAGGGTGCCTTCACTCTTCTGCATTTAGTGTTAAAGTCCTTCAATAAAATTAGATAAAGTGAAAAAAAAAAAATATTTTGCTTATTTTTATCCTGTATAGTTATCAATTTATATTGTCCAAATTATTTAATATAAAAGGAGTGTAAAACAAAAACTTACGTGGGGACTTAGAAATTTTGATTAGTATATATAAGTTGTATTTTGTTTTATTTTTTTTCTTCGATGCATTTTTTCAGCACAAGAATATAACTTTGATTTATTTTATAAATATTTAAGAGTCAAAATCAGCAAGCATCGAGCATTGAGTTAAAAAATGTGGAAAGTGGCTTGGAAACAGATTTGGTTAAAACTCAAATATAAATTTTCAGAACAAAGTGTATGATAGAAAAAAGCAAGCAAAAATTAATTTTTCGCATTGTTGCTATGGAAACCACGCGCCTTTCAGATAGCGTGTTTTGTACTTTATCATGACACTTGAATTTATGGTTAAACAAATACTTTTTAATTACCAGTCATTAAAAAAAGCTTTTTAAATTATTATTTTATTTATATAAATGTACTCTATTTTAGCAACTGTTGATTTTTGAAATTCTCTTCACCTTTTGATAAATATAACTAGTTTTTGGAGGTTTATTTTGCTTTAAAAAACAGGAAATTTGAAGTACTTTATAAGAAATCTACAACCACATTAAAGCTTATCAACATAAAATATTTATTAAACAGTATTTCTTCTAGAAGAATCAAGAAAAAAATCCGCAGGCAACTAAAGCATTTATATATGATAACTGATTTAAATCCACTATTTTCTGTAACTTTTGCTTCAAATTACCTCCCTTTGGTGTAGCTCTCTAACATAGGAGGAATAAACGGTAGTTTGCTTACATTGTTTTCAATAACAATGTACATAAGACTAGCAGAAAATTACAAACTTGGAGCAGTCTGAGCCTCAGTTTTGGCGTTTTCATGAGTCTTGATTACGGTGAGTGATTGAATTTTTTACAATTTACCATTACAACAGTTACTGAAGAATGTATAGCATAAATTAACCATTTAATATAATATCTAACACTTGGCAAGTGTTTTTGCACATTTTAATTTAATTCTGATTGATGAATTATGTTAGCATTACTTTAGTATTTTATAACAAAAAAGAAAATATTATGCATTATGCATGGCCTGAGGAACCAGGAAGGGGGGGGGTATCCCCCCCCCAAAAAAAATAAATATAGCCGACATTAAACTAGAATATGAGCAAATGAAATTAAATCCCCCAACATAGATTGTATCTACGGGCCTAAAGTGAAAAAGTTGGTCGTTATCAGTCACATAACTTTATCCCAAATTATAAAGTTTAATTTGAGTTTTGTTTAATTTTAATTTGTTGTATTCACGGTATGTATGTAGCCAAAGTCACTCACCAGCTATAATAAATTTAACTTTATTGATGGTCGGGTAAATAAAAATTTTGTATATAATAGTAGATATCTTTATTTACCATTTAAGATAAAACCTGCTTTTTACATGAAAAATTATGAATTTATGAAAACCAACACTATTATGAAATATTTGTAAGATGGAATGACCTTTGTTATGGCGTCCGTAAAAAAAGAAAAAGAAAAGGGGGCAGGGGATTAACTCTGTACTTAGTTAATATATTTCAGTTTAGGAAAGGGGATTACCTTGGAAGTATTGTCATACAGACAAATGTATTATGTACTGTAGTGGATTAGTGGTAACTGGATTGTATATATACCACAGTAAAATAATTAATTAAAAAAAAACTTTTTTTAAGCTGATGTCATCCAGTGTTTACTTATAAAAGAAAATTCATATTCAGCTAGCATTTTCTCCGGTACCACTGAACTAATTTAAGTCAACTGGGTTCAAATAATAAGCATCATGCATTAGATTTAAAGCACGTAAATTTATGAAATGAATATCTATAATCCATTTTTTTTTCTTGAAGGGGGGGGGTTATTGGAAAGAAATGAAAAGCATGATTTAGAGCTTTGACAAAACCTAGAACCAATTGACTTTTTTATTGCAAGTTTTTAAATTTAAAGAATATCTAAAATCAATGTGGTCTCAACTTTGTGTTGTATACTTCTGTTTTTAGAATGTAATTCGGCACTTTGAAGCAAAACTCGGAAAAGAGGCGGAAAACAGAATTGGATGAGCTGATATAGAATTAGACAGGAAAAACATGTAAATAATACATTTAGTAAAAACGTTAACTTTTTAAAATAAAATGATAAACCATTGAGATTTCTTGGAATTTAGTTGATTCCAATAAACATGCTTTGCATTCATCATAATTCCCCAAGCTCAACTAGAAATGGTTCTAAGTATACTATATGACGGCAAAGCTGTATAATAATATTTTTATAATTTAATTTTATCACTTTTTTCAGATTATGAGAATAAATTATTACAGTACAGACCATTGATGCTGGAAGTGAGTGGATTGGGGTACCGGAGACTCGGGGATCCAGAAAAAAGATCCATAAATTGTACAGTGTATTCATGAAAGTGGATAAAAAAAAGTTCAATCCAAGAAAAACATTCTTTGTTTGTCTGTTAGCATTTTTTATTAATGTAAATCTAATAACTATCAATTTTTAGCATGCAGATTCATAATCATTAGATAATAGAAGAATCTGAAACACATAGCTTTATATTCTGCATTTTGAAGTATCATAATTAAAACAAGGTCAATATTAAATGATCAATTAATTAATTTCAAAACTGACAAAATGTTTTTGTGAGAAAAAAGAAAGAGCGCTTATTTATATATTGTTCCTAATGTACCACTGATGTTGGTGTGAGTGAAATAAAAATGATGATGATGAAATTGTTTAAAGTCTGAATACACGTTCATAAAATTTCTATTTTGTATCTCTAGGTATTATATACCAGTATATATGTAAAATATCCATATTTGTCATTCTCTTCTGATTTCTACATTGTATTCAAAATGTTTTTAAATATAAGTACATTTGTACAACCAAAATTTTGATATACGGTATGCCATTTAAAGGATTTGCCCATTAGGGTTATTAATGAATATCTTTTAGGATCAGTTCAAGTTAAGACATTCATATATACATATATATATATATATATATATATATATATATATATATATATATATATATATATATATATATATATATATATATATATATATATATATATATATAGCCCTTCAAGATTTTTATTTTAGGCACCAGTAGCTACTGAGGTCTTAGCTGTCTTGCAATATTGTTTCTTAATTAAGACATCAGGAGAATATAATATATCATTGGTTCAATACCAAAGGTTGCAGTCATTCGTTCTTGACAGACATGGTATCGTTTTTGAAAGTACATGGTGTGGGGTAGGCATAAAAAAACTGCAAGAAAAAAGTGGGGAAATTCTCCAAACGCGCAAGGGGGGGGGGGTGTAACATCAGATTATGTTGAGAAAAAAGTTGGGTGGGAAATCCCCCTTAACCAACCCAAACCTGCTGTTACATGCCTGATTGATATGGTTTACTTTAAAATTATGTGAGCTGTCATAGTGACTTTCATAAACTAGAATTATTGTGAGAAAGCTCATAAAATGATACCCACCCTCCTGCTATTTCATTAAATGTTTTGTATTTCAAAAAAGGTCCAAATATTGATTTAAAACCTTTTTAAAATTTTGCTAGTACAGATATACACACCTAAAATGACTGACATACATGTATACTCAAGTCATGGGTAGTAAAACCGTTGTGTTGAGCACAAACTTCCAATTTCTCTTCATTCGAAGTTAAATATGTAAATGTGCCAAACTCATATAGTACACTTTTACTGCAATGACCTTGAAAAAGCTATGTCCTTGAGTCAAGGTCAAACATGTCCAAATAAAGTTAATGAACTTTGTTCAAGGTCATGAAAAACCTAAAGCTCAAAAATAATCCCCTAGATGAAACTTCAAGGCTTTTCATTAGAATGTTACAGAATGAACAAAGATTGCACTTTTCTTCTACCAATGACCTTGAACTTGTTCAAATGACCTTGGTTAAAGTTTTTGACACATCTCTAGATCACAAGCAATCTTATTATCAAGTAGGAACTTTCAGTGGCACTTCATTGAAATGTTATTGACAAGGCAAAATGTTACATACATATGGATGGGTGAACAAGGTGATTCCTACCCCCCCCTCCTTTTCCAAGTTTCGTTTGTGAGGTATATAAAATTCCTTTTGAAATTGAATGTGCATTTATTTATCAACAATAGCAATATTATGAGTATCCTCTGATCAGAAGCAATATGACCAATGCAATGGACACTGTGCATGTATTCAAATTACCCCCATCCCTTCAAAAAAAGCTTATAATTGCCAGATTTTCACACATTTTAAACCATTTGTAACTTTTTTCTACTAAAGTTGCCTGCAAATTTTATTGTATAGATACGACATATAGATAACCCCTAACAAGATCACATCTTTCATTTTTCCAGCAGTGGTTGTAGATTTTGTGTATATAGTGATAAACATATGTAATTTTTTTCCAAATTTATCAGCATTGACGCCATGTTTTTTTCCTGTTGTCATGGCAACAATATCACTGAAGAAATTTTGTTTTTCCTATTTTTGGAGAATAAAGTAATTCCATCTTTTAACAAATAAAGTAATCCAAATACCTTATCTTATCACGTTCAGAAAACATATTCATAGAAAAATGTCTAAAAATCATTGATTTTCATAAGGATTTATGAACCCGTTGCTAAGGAAATGAATTTCCTTGGATACCAGTCCCTTCATACGTTCGAAAAAAATTTTAATTGTGTTTTAGCATTAGGTAGGACAAAATCATTCATATACCAAAAGCTTTTGAAAAAATAAAATTTTGACGTTCCATTCAATGCTCGATGTTTGCTGATTTTGACTCTTAATAATGTAATATTACTTATCTCAGTGGCAACTGGAAATTTTCCATACCAACAAAACAGAGAGTTATTTTTGGCTTATTTGTATAGTTATAAGAATAGATAATTTTTGTTTTAAAATTGCAAGTGGGCAGATTGAAAATGTAATGTGGGTCTGATTAAAGTACTTTTTTTGGTAACAATTCGGAACTTTAAATAACCAGTTTCCTAACCGCCTTATCCTTTTTGCAACTAAACTTTAGGCTTAATTGAGACTTTCCAAAAAAAAAATCCAAAACGAAAAATATTCGCTAGTCTGGTATTTTTTTAAACAAAGCTATAAATAAGTTCTCACGGTAAATAAATATTGTTAAGTCCAGCATACTTTTCTAACCTATTTCGAGTATGCATAATTTTTAAAAATATGCTGACCTTTATGAAAATTACGAAAAATAGGTCAAAATGGCGATTCAAAATGGCTGAATTTCTATTCTTCTAAAATTATTTCCTGCATGAATATATTACTGAGTGTGATGGAACTGCAACCATTTATAAACATGATAAAGGCACATACATGGTTTATTACTTTAATTCATAATGTTTAGCCCTCTAATTTGAAACTTGAATTAATTAGATCAAAATGGCGATTCAAAACGGAGAACGAAATACTCAGACTGCTTAATTTTGAGTAGAAAATAAACGAAAACGAACCATAGTTTACATTTAGATATTTATATTACTCAAGAATTGCTGTTTGAAGGACAGTTAAGTATAATGTGTAAAATCAAAAATTGTTCTCAATGGATAAAATAACCAAGTTTTAACTCAATATCATTTTAAAAATTTAATATTTTATCATTCCAAGAAGATAAACAGAAACAAAAATCAATGTATGGTAATGCAGAGGAATTCGGACTAAAATTTAAAAATTTTATCTTTTGTCAAAATTTATTTTCTTGTAATATTAGTTACAATGTAAAGGTTACACGTATTTTTAAAAATCACTTTGCAAATATTTTAGGTGTTAAAGTTCATAAATTATTTCAAACAATTGAAAGCTATGAAATAAAGAAATTCAAATATATGAACAAAAACCATTCAAGACAAGATATCTCAATAATTTGATTACCCTATATCATATTAATACCATGAGAATTAGGTTACAAAAGTAACCTAAGGCTATAAATAATTATGAGTTCTTATCATTCAGATTTTTTAAATATTCGACTTCACACTGTTTAAAAAAGGGAAAAATATAAATATGACAGAGGAAATTCGGACAGTAATAATTATTAGGTTTATGGTCCAAACTCTAATCTTTTCTCTATGTGAAGCAAAGCTGTTCTGTTGCTATAATATTTCATTATTTAAAGAGTTGTGTTGCTTGTAATATTTTGTATGTAAAGAAAAAATTGGTCATAGTATGAAAAATTGAGGTATTTTCCGAAAAATACCGAGGGGCCACTAACATGAAAAGTAGGTAATTGACCTAGTTATTTGAAATTGAAATTTAACACAGGAATCATAGTTGTGCAATGTGTAATAAGTGGTTTTTCGTTCTTATCAGTGGAATTTTATTTTTAGTCATCTGAGTAAAGGTGTACCTTAAGAGCAGCATTCCCCCAGTTCAAAGGGCGAGTGAATATTATTCTTCAAAGGTTAAAGCCACCGGAAAAGCAGCATTCCCCGAGTCAAAAGGGCGAGTGAACATTATTCTTCAAAGGTTGCTAAATTATCTTATTTCATGAATCTTTAATCAACTGAAGAAAGGCATACATGTTTATGTTCAACTGAAAGATCTGGTGCATCATAACTTACTATTATTTTTTACAATGATGGATCTCAACCAAACAGAAAGCTAGCAATATGAATCATATCATAAAATAATATCTATGACCAAATATACAAAAGATTATGAAAAATAGTATAAAATGCGTAAACCCTAATTTTTCATAAATACCCACCCTGCATTTTGTCATTCATAGCCTAAAAAATGTACATCATTCACAAATATATAACAATTGATTGATTGATTGTTGTTTAACATCCCTCTGGAGAATTTTTCACTCATATGAAGATGCTACCACTTGCCAGTGGAAAGCTGCATATTTTGTCTTATCCTCCACACTCAAAGCTAGTTAGCAGTGAGAGACCTCGGTTTTTACGGTCTCATCGGAAGGACCGGTCTCCACGTCCCACAGTGGGATTCAAACCCGCGACGTAAGGATCGACTCCTTACTTTGCAATTCTAGAGCAGACGGTCTAACCACTGCGCCATGTGGGCGACCAAATAATAGTATGTAATGTCTGGAACAGATAAATTAGTATTGTTAGATATAAATTCTAGCGACTACAAAATAAAATCCATTGGGTGTTTTCAAAATTTGAACCTTACCTTTGGTTAAGTTATTAACAAATCATAGAAATTTAATCAAGCAGATGTAATTCTTCAAAGAATACAATTTCCCGTAAACCGAGATTTTCTATCAATGCTCATTACTTCTGCAACCCTGTATCAAGACATCAAATAGTTTTTTTTATAATTTGTCTGTCAGATTTCTTCATTAAATATACAAACACTTACCTTTATTCATCTTTGCAGAAAATGTATTTAAGTCAGCAATGTCACACTTCCGATAAATCAAAAAAAATATTTAACTATTAGAAACATTTCATTTGAAGTGACATATCTTTTATTAAGATAAGTCCCGCTTTTGCTCCCTTATTATCTCAATTAAAGTATTATTAAACTTGTGCAATGAATTACTACAATTATTTGACAAAATAAATTAAAATACATTATAATATAACAACTTTTGAGGCTGACCTGATTGGAACTGGCTTTCATACCTTCCAAATTGAATGATTACCTCTTTTAGCGATATTCATACTCCATTGGCAGTGTTCCAGATACCGTCACATAAATTAACATTCACAAATGACTTTTTTCATGTCCCAGTGAGGGGTTTCAAATATTTTGGTTCAGCTAAAGTATGTCCCTTTGAATAAGCACTATTGATTATTAACAATCGATGACGATGAGCACTAACTACCTCTCTGGTTTTTAAAAACAGTTTTAAAAAACCGGTTCAAGTCTGAATTTGAATAGATTCTGAAAATGGCTGAAGGGACAACCGAATTGAATCACTCGCAATTTACTGAATCCCTCGAAACTATATTTTTTTCTTTGACAAAAATCATACCTTTAGAAGACAAAAAACAAGTATCTGGACTATGGATATCACTTTATAAAGAAAACCTAATTCAGGTAAAAAAACCAGAACCAATAACTAATGCCTTAGATGCATTGGATTCCATAAAAAAGATGATGACAAAAAATCTGAAGGCTCGCAGTGTAGTGTTGACATGGATACTAACTGTAAAGCGTCAACGTAAGTATTTTTTCTCAATTATTTCATATTCGTAATTTACTTCAACAAATATTTGCAATGTCTATCAACAATTCAAAATCTACCCTTTAAACAATAGTTGGAGAAAACTTTATCCAGCAAGAAAAAATCAATGGATTGAAAATTCTTTATAATAACCACCAAAAAACCGACGACGGAAATGCAAGCAAATGGCTACGCGAATTATCACTGGAAATAATAGATGCATGCAGATCAGACACCAGCATTGTGCAAGGGGGCTCACACTCATTTTTTGCTGCGCTTCAATCTGCTTTACAAAGACAGATCGAAGAAATAGAAAAGAAAAAGTTGGATATCAAATTAACATCTTCAATGTCCCTTAAAGAATTCCTTATAAAAAAGATTGCCAAAGAAACGAACACTAAGGTATGGTTCATAAAAACAATTCTTCATGTTATTCAAGATATTTGTTGAAATTCTCATCCCTCCTTTCCTTTGCTAGATACTACACGAAGTAGCCGATTCAAAGTATAGGGAATGGACAGATGTGACAAAAAATGAAATGTCAGTAAATTCCAATCTTCCTCTTTTTGCCATGTTTGCTGCAGATGAATGTTCCACTAAAATTATAGTTCTTTGTTATCCGTCAAAGGAGGAAGTTGTATTTTATCCAGCAACACCTACAGAAAGAACAATTAGAATTGGTTTGATTAACAAAAACCACTTTGTTTGCATTGTTCCAAAAGACAAATCCGAAGGTAATAAAAGTCTTAAAGCATTTTAATTCTTTTACATAAATTTAGATTATTACATACTAACATCCATTTTATGTGGGTAATCTGTGAGTCCGTCAGTGGCCCCATAACAACCCCATCGTGAGAAAATGCCCGCAGTCTGATTTGAGGCCCAAGAGCTTCTATGAAATGTAAAATAATTTTTAGCATGTGGTATAATATTCATCATAGTATACTTGTCAAAATTTCTAAGTCCCTACTTTTATTATTTTAAGTATTTAAAAATCTTAACATTAACTAACTGAGTTGTTCACAATTTTGACTTAATTTTTCAATGATTGCCTTTTACGGCCAAAAAAATTGGAATCGAATGTGTAATTACTCATCCATGACTGTTTTTGTTAAAAAGCATGAAGTGCGAGTTTCATATGTTTTTGGTTGTATCTTCCATTTATTTAAATTTCCATGTATTCTCCATCTTTAGTTGTTTAGGAAAAACAGAATAAAAGCTTGTTTAAAATGCCGTGTATGTACGAAAAATAATGTGCAAATGAAGTTGACATGGTCCAAGCTGGTGGTATTAAAGGAAAGTTGTATTTCCTTCCTTTGTATTTGTTTATTTTATGTAAAACTGTTAAAAATACCGTCAGAAAGATGCACAAAGCTTACTTGTATTCCTTATAATCATTAAAAATTGCTAGATTTTCAACAAATACCACTAAACCATCCTAGAGTTTAACCGGAAATTCACTCAAATCAGAACCGGAAGTGCCCATGGTCAAGGCGTATACACGCAGTGCAACGACACATCAAGAGGGCTACTACATAAGAAGTACTAACTTAACTGTGGAAGGAACCTATCTGCACGTGCAATTGCTCTGCACTTATTAAAAAATAATTAGACTCTTTAATTATCCAAATTATTAGAAACAAACTGGAAGAGTGGGGAATACGTGTAAGGAGACGTTATGTACTGTAGGATTAATATTGTCGGGTACAAACAATTTCGGTAAGCTTCAATGTCATCCACATCTCAACCCTATAGAACATGAATGGGACAAGATGGACCAGAGACTGAGCGCTTTTCCAGCAGCAGAATCTAGCGGAAATATAGAGGACGACCTAGTCCATACGTGGAATAACCTTCAATAAAGATTTTTTCTTTAATTGTGTTAACTCTTTGAGAAGCAATTGACTTGATCTTAATTCGTTTGAACGGAGGATAAAAAAGTATTGAACGTTGCGAATTTTTAATTCTAGGGTGCCTTCACTCTTCTGCATTTAGTGTTAAAGTCCTTCAATAAAATTAGATTAAGTGAAAAAAAAAATATTTTGTTTATTTTTATCCTGTATAGTTATCAATTTATATTGTCCAAATTATTTAATATAAAAGGAGTGTAAAACAAAAACTTACGTGGGGACTTAGAAATTTTGATTAGTATATAAGCATCAAAGTAATATAGATACTTGCTTAAAAATGATTTGTATGAGATAGGTAGAACATCTATAATATCTTGCTTTATCCGACTCGATGAAATGGTGTAAAACTCGTGAGTATACTCCATTTCAACTCGTTGGATCAAGCAAATATTAAATAACACAATATACGAGGGGTGATCAAAAAGTTTGCAAACTATCTCTATATCTACAAAACCACAATTCAGATTAGAATGAAATTCGGTACACACATAGCCATACACAAGGTCTAAAAATAGCATATGCTGAATAAAGTTTCTCTCCTTGTTTGTGACGTCACAATGTGAAAATGACGTCACTATTTAGGTCACTTGTAACGAAAAATGGTTGTCTCAGTCGAACTAGTTCAACAAACGACTGTACAATTTATTGTATGTCTTAGAAATCCCTTTGCAGTATCATATAATAATTTGTACACAGTTTATCAAGATAAATGTGTTCCTATAAATTCAATTAATGATTGGATTAATCGTTTTAGTGAAGGAAGACAGATGGTTAAAAATGATACTTGTCATCTTGCCCAGTGAAAGCAAGTTTGAAAAGATATTTAATTTTAATTAAGCAATTTGCTATCAAAGACCTCCAATTAGCACTTTGAAAAATAGTTGAATATTTGAACAATGATATAAGTATTAAATACCTAAGATATCGTTTACTTTAGATTTTAAACATATTAGATATGATAAAAAGGATGCACCCATTCTCTATCCACCTTAAATGAAGGTCTCTCCTGAGACAGAAGATTTGTGTTTTAATGGTCGCCATGCTTATTTTTGGAAAGGATGTTATTATCCACCCATTCTGTTGCCGAGATATGACCATTTCTGACAAATTAACTGTTCTTGTCATAAAAATTAACTCACATGGAAAGAAATATAAAACTCGGAAAAATCTTTTAACTTTTGTGACAGAACGCTAAGGAGGGGGTCAAGTGACCGCCAATATCACGTGATTCGCGCATGCGCAGAACGGTGGTTGATGTGCATTGAAATCGGGGAGGATTAATTTAAAATATAATCAACATTAAAACCAAATATTGTTTCTTGTATGGAAGTTATTCAATTAGTTTGCGAACTTTTTGATCACCCCTCGTAGATATCCTCTTTAAATCAAACTTTGATTTTCATAATGGTGGTAGTTGCCATTGATATTTGACGCACATGCATACGATCGCTATTAGAGATATTCCATCAAGTTTAATTGTCTACATACATCTATCAACATATTTATGTATCATGCAGAGAGGACAGTGGAAAAATTGGAATTATCTATCAACGAATTGAAGGAAAGTATAAAACTCAACACAGAGAAAATAGAAGAACTGGAGAAAAAAGATGAAAGAAATGAAAAAGAAATTTCTGGTCTCAAAGCTGAAAGAGAAAAACTGAAAAAGAAATTAAGTGAACTGGAAAAAGAAAGAGATGATCTGATAAATCGCGCAGCTGAGGAAATGAAAAAAACTTGCCAGAAAATAACAGAGCAGTTCGTTGAGGAGTTTGCACATAAGATTGCAGGTTTTACTGAAAAGTCATAAATCGTGAATGTTACACCTATCTCAATCGCACATAA
The DNA here is from genome assembly GCF_032062105.1 of Saccostrea cuccullata. Lineage (NCBI taxonomy): Eukaryota > Metazoa > Mollusca > Bivalvia > Ostreida > Ostreidae > Saccostrea > Saccostrea cuccullata. The sequence continues at coordinate 32,514 of NW_026934415.1, forward strand.
TATCAATTTTACGTTAGTTATATAAAACGGTTCGGCGCTAATTACAAGCTAAATTCTAGACAGACACTGACTGGGAATGCATTTATCATGAATTGAAAGAAAAACTTTAAATCCTTTATATCATTCAAGAAAATGTGCCATTTGATCGAATATATGTTTATCTTATGTTTGATTTTAAACTGCTTTTTTATAATAGTGGTAGTTATATTGATTCCTGCATTCGCTGCAGGAGACATTTGATCAACATGATAAAGAACGAGTCCCCAGCAAAAAATATCGGGAATCTGCTTTCAATCCAGTATATTTCATAAGTTGTACTATAGTGGCAGGAAAATTAAAAAATCGTATATGCATCTCGAAGATTTTTTCAGATTGATATTGCAAGTTAATGGGTCTATGATCATGATGATATAAACTAGTGCTAATTGTAACGGGGACCGTTACAGATGTTCCCCAAACGCTCCCCAACTCCCTTTTGGTGCCATATCCCCTTTAAGCCTCATTAAATAAGACAAACTCTATGGATTTGAAACTTTAACAACGTTTACCCAGAAGTGTACCAAGTTCATTTAGATTTTAGCAATGCACGTGTGCGCATATGAATGTATCTGCATAATGACCATATCATCTTGTCTAGTTACAATCTATATATTTAAATATACTAAATATTAAAGTATTTAATCCTAAAGTATTAAAAAATACGCTCATTCAAGTGTATATTTGATTTTACTCATTTCACGTGCACGCACGTGCATACATAAGCATGGTGACCATACCTACTTGTAGAAGTCCATTACATCTATCTATGTTCTAAATCCCACCCCATTTGGTTGAAAACCAAGGGAGTTATAGCTGTTTAAAATTTCAGCCAATCAGAATGCAGCGCACGTACACGCACGTGTATGCATGTGCATGGTGACCATACTTTCTTGTAGAAGTCCATTATATCTATCTATGTTCCAAATCCCATCCTCTTTGGTTGAAAACCAAGGGAGTTATAGCTATTCAAAGTTTAAGCCAATCAGATTGCAGCGCACGTGCATGCACATGTTTTCATGAGAATTGTTATATATCACGTTGTTGGATATCTTAATGCATGGCTATGTTCAAAATTTCAAAGGATTTCGTCAAACAACAAGAAATATATTGAGACTTTAATTTTAGCCAATCAGAGCGAAGCGCACGTGCATGCGCGTGAGATTTGGGTATTTTTACCATGTCATATTTTCTATGCTACTATTATATCCTTATATTCTGAGTTTCAAAGCATTTCATCAAAAAAGTCAAAAGTTACGTCTATATCAATTAAATCGGTCATTTCACGTGTTGCACGTGCACGCTCTTGCAAGCACGTGCGCGCAAAATGACCTTTGTTCCGCAAATCTACATAACATGCCTACTAACCCTAAAAAGGTTTTACCTAAGTCGGATGTGTAGTTTACAAGATCACTCCGGGACAAAAAAGTACCCAGGAAGAAGAAGAAGAAGAAGAAGAAAAATAATAATAAGAAGAAACAGAGTAAAAACAATATGTTCCCCAACTTCGTTTGGGGAACATAAATATAAAATTTAAATTACGGCCAATTTTGAACTTTGCGTTGTAAAGAAGATTCGGCATTAAATAAAAGGATATAACTTTCTTTTCTTTCCATAATTATGTTCCCCAAACGAAGTTGGGGAACATATTGTTTTTACTCTGTTTCTTATTATTTAGGTCTTTCGTCTCCAACGGAAGACCTTTTCGTTTTAGTTCGGTTTCTTTTTCCCTTTTATTATTCCAACCGATTTTGTGCAAGCGAGTTCTCAGAAACGACTCGTCCAATTTTCACAAAACTTTCAGATCTGGTAGGTATTGATCTGAACCTTTTTGGAAATATTTTTGATTGATGACGTCACTTCTTATCTCGAGATATTAAGGGTTTTCTGATTTTTCAGAGGGTCTGATTGTCCTGGGAACTCCTCCTAAACGGCTTAAGATATTGAGTCAAGATTTTCAGTGAAGTTAGAGGAAGGTTTGCAGATGTGCAAATGGGTGTTTAAAACTTTCTAGTGCAAAAGGCGCCGGATCTCGGTGGAGCCCGAAAAAATGTCGCAGAAACATCTCACAAAATTTGACACCTTTTGTTTCATATCTCCTTATCTGTTCATATTTTTAAAAACATATTGAAAAAAAAATTTGTGCAAAATGATAAAGACTTTCATATGATATCAAGAAAAAGGGGCTGACACATCAAATTAGGGGCTTAGAAGGGCCAAAACTCTTTTATCTTTAACTCTTTAATGATCAATACTTTGTGATACATTACATAAACAAAGATATTCACCTGCAAGATCTTCAACAATATATTATACAATTGTGCTCACATGGTACGTAATTAGGGGGCCAGAATGCTAACTCTTTGACGCTTTTTATCTCAAAAAGGAGGAATATTTTGATTAGCAATAGTGAACAAAAGATGGCCAGAATAATGTTCTAAACAATATGCACCGTTTGAATTTTTGTAGAACGACCCCATTAAGGACTTGTAGGGGTGGCCCCTAAATATTTCCACAACGGAAAGAAATCTCTGAATAGGTGTTGAATGAAAAGTCTTTAAAATCAATAGACCTTTCATTTGATATTAAGAAAGAGGGGCTGACTCCTCAAATTAGGGGCTCAGAGGGGCCAAAACTCTTTTATCTTTAACGCTTTAATGATTAATATTTTGTGATATATTAAAGAAGCAAAGATATTTATCTTAACGATCTGCAACAATATATAAAATTTTCCTCATATGTTACGTAATTAGGGGTCAAAAGGGGCCAGAATGCCAAATCTTTCACGCTTTATATCTCGAAAAGAAGCAATATAGGACATAGAAGTACTTAAAAAGAAAACTGCTCTAAAAAACTCAACCTTAACCTGGGACGCCGAAGCCGAGGGTATTACATAAGCCCCCCCCCCATCTTCGTTGAGGTGAGCTAAAAATGGACTGACCCTTCAAATTAGGGGCTTAGAGGGGCCAAAAGTCTTTCATCTTTAATTCTTTAATGATCAATATTTTGTAATACATTGTTGAAGCAAAAAATATTTTCTTTAACATTTGCAACTAAATATTAGAAAATTTTGGTCATATTTTACGAAATTAGGGGGTCAAAAAGGGCCAGAATGCGAAATCTTTGACGTTTTATATCTCGAAAAGGGCGAATATTTTGAAATGCAATATTGAACAAACGATGGTAAGAATATTGTCTTAAACAATACGCATACTTTCATCTTTTGTAAAATGGCCCCATTAAGGACTTGGAGGTGTGGCCCTTTAGTATTCTTATTCAGCATATCTCCATAAAAAGAAATCTCTGAATATGTGTTGAATTAAAAGTCTTTAAAATCACAAGACCTTTCATTTGATATCAAGAAAAAGGGGCTGGCTTCTTACATAAGGGGCTCGAAGGGCCAAAAGTCTTTCATCTTTAACTCTTTAATGATCAATATTTCGTGATGCATTACAGAAGCAAAGATATTCATCTTAATAATTAGCAACAGTATTTTATAAAGTTTTGATAATATATTACGTAATTGGGGGTCAAAAGGGGCCACAATGCTAAACCTTTGATGCCTTATATTTCGAAAAGGGGGCATATTTTGATAAGCAATATTGAACAACAGATGGTCAGAATAATGTTCTAAACAAAATGCATGCTTTTAATTTTTGTAAAATGGCCCCATCAAGGACTTGTAGGGGGGGGGGGCTAAATATTTCCATTCAGCATATCTCCACAATGAAAAGAAATCTCTGAATAGGTGTGTGAGGGTGTGGGTTATACACCCTGATGAACTTACAAAAATCAAAAGAAGAACTTTAAAATTTTAACAAAATTTAATAACAAAATTAAAGAACAAAATAAACAGAAATTTTAACAAAGAAAATTAACCAAAAAATTAATGTACAAAATAAAATAAATAAATTGAAAATGTCCTTGTTAATGGTCCTGGTCCACTTCAGTCAGTGCGCATGGTTCCGTTTGCCCTGGTCCTTCCGTAAGTGCGGAAATCCTTAAAAAATAGATTTTTCCGGTTTCCATTTAGTATGGCTGCACGGAACAATGTTTATTAAAAAGGGCTGCGTGGCACACTGGGTTCCTCTCGGGTTCCAGAGACAATGGTCCGACGCCAGGCTGAACAGTTTGAAATGTCTTTCAATGAAACTAAATATTCAGAATTTTCTCCAAATTCACAATATTAATAATTCTCAAACTTTCACAATGTTTCGTTCATATAATAACTTTAAATCAGATAATGAAATGTTCAACGTGGGTCACCGCCCGGTGATATAACTCACAAAACTGGTTTTAGAGATGTGTCGTACGGGCCGCCATAGATCGCTCACACGCTACGGTCTCTGTCACACACCATAACATGAAAATGGCTACTCTCCAATAAAGAATTTCAGTACCCGACAGTTTAAATACTCTGTATCATTCTGTAGAGAGACTTGAAGGCATGAAAATAAGGCACAAGACCCAAGTGGTTTTCTATAGACAGGCCCCCTGGTAGCACTAGACGAACACGTCTATCGGATGATGTTTTTCCCGGATACTACCCAGAACACGCTTTCACCTTACTATTTAAAGTAAAAAGAGGGGCTCCCCACAGGGCTGCTATGTTACCATGGGAACTAAAGGAATTTAGGGGCTCCCCACAGGATTATTACACAAGTTACCGAAAGGGTGAACCAAAGGAATATATTTACAATATAATGAAGAATTTCAGTTTGTTACAAGGTGTTTAACAAAAAGTCTTTGAAATTACAAAACCTTTCATTTGATATGATGAAAAAGGGACTGACTCCTCAAATTAGGGTCTCAGAGGGGCCAAAAGTCTTTCATCTTTAACTCTTTCATGATCAATATTTTGTGATACATTACAGAAGCAAAGATATTCATCTTTATGATTTGCAATAACATTTTCTAGAATTTTGCTTAAATATGTTGGGCAAAAAGGGGTCGCAAGGGGCCAAAATGCTATATCTTTGCTGCTTTTACTTCTCGAAAAAGGGGGAGTATTTTAATTAGCCATATTGGACATTAGATGTTCAAGATATTGTTATATAAATCAGAAAAATTAGATTTAATGAAGGAAAACTTTATGTCATTTTTTTACGTGTATCTCAGTCAAAATCACATCGTATCTTATCGAGAAATCAACGGAAGACCTACTCGTTGCTCGCAAAGAGATCGTATCTAGTTATTTTTTTTCTTCCTGGGTACTTATTTGTCCGCGAATGGTCTTGTGAACTGTTCATCTGATGTAGGTAAAACTTTTTTTAGGGTAAGTAGACATGTTATGTAGATTTGCAGAATCAATGTCATTTTGCGCGCACGTGCAACACGTGAAATGACCAATATAATAGATATAGCCGTAACTTTTCTATTTTTTGATGAAATGTTTTGAAAATAATAATATAAGTATATATTAGTATTATAGACAACAGGACATAGTCCAATTATCATGAACTAACGAGCATGCACGTGCGCTTCGCTCTGATTTGCTGAAACTAAAGTCTCAATATCTTTCTTGTTTTTTGACAAAATTACTTTGAAATTTTAAATATAGTCATACATTAGAAGGTTCTACAACAACATATAAGAAGAATTATCATGAAAGCACGTGCATGCACGTGCGCTGCAATCTGATTGGCTTAAACTTTAAATGCCTAATAGATAACTTTCTTAATTCTCAATAAATCAGGATGAAAGAGCTTTAGAATATGAATAGGTGTAATAGATTCCTACATTATGCTACTATAAAAATTAAATGTATGGACATGCAAGCACGTGTGCATGCGCAATGCGTAAAATTATTAAAATACTTGAATAGAAGTAACATTTATATCTGTATTATTTTCTTTTTATTCTCAGGAATTCTTTAGCCAACATGCCATGATCATCTTGCATATGCATGCGCGTGAATGCGAAACGTTAAATGATATATAGTTGATATTATTGTAACTTTTATATTCTTAAATTAAATCCTTCGATACTGAGCAAATAAAAAAAACGTATTACAGGAATAAGGCACAAAAAGGGATTTGGGAAGCGTTTGGAGGAACATCTGTAACGGCCCCCGTTACAATTAACACTAGTTAATATAAACTTATATACTTTAATTATTTATATATGCATATACTTTACTAAATAAAATATTAATTGGTTATTTTAAAAAAAATCAAACGAATTTGCTTATGATGATATCAATATCATATTCATTGAGAATATATACATGTGTGTTTGATTTGCTCTTTTTCATAATCTTCTAAATCTTACTAGTTATCAGTCATACTAATTTGCTTATTATTTGCATCAATTGTTAAATAAAAAAAATCAGAAATTGAATTAAATTTTATCAAACATGATTCATGGTTTGTTGGCTTTAAAATTTGTTACTTAGGATGTATGAAGTTGCCAAATTGACTATGTGAACTAAACAAATTAAAGTGTAAAATTGACAGATCAAGGTGTAAATTTGACATATTAAGGCGTAAAATTTATAGATTAAAGTGTAAAATTTACACTTTAATGTGTAAATTTTACAGATGAAAGTGTAAGTTTTACAGAATAAAGTGTAAATTTTAGAGATTAAAGTGTAAAATTTACAGATTAAAGTTTAGAAATTCAAAAAAAATAAAGTGTCCAAGTGGCACTAGAATACGCTTCCGTAATTGATATCTAAACCATACGATTCAACATATTTTACCGCTGAAGTTCATGAATATACAAAGAGCAAAGCCATACAATTTGACTGGGGTCAGCCGGCATTTGTGATTTTCTATAGTAATTCTAGAACAGTCATTCATTTCTACTCTTTTGTTTACAATGAGCCTAACAGTTGTACAAACTTATGAGAATGACAAAAGACGCATTATATATTTACACTACTTGTAGGAAGTTTGTACAAGATTAGTCTGATACCTAAAGTATTAAAAATTTATAAAAAGTTCAATGTTTTTCTATAGCAACCGAGAGCTATTTACCTGTATGACCTATGTTGAACCCACCTGTGGAATAAAGTATTTAAAATACTGATAGTCACGTGAGTTCTACCCAAGTAATCATTCCTCAAAGTTGATCATTGTATAGCCAAACTTTGTATTATTAAAATCGTGCCGCTTAGAGATTTTTTAAACAAGAGTATCATTCGCCAAACGCGCCCGTCAATGATCCGCCATCAGATTGTTCAAGTCTGCACTGTTGCCAACACTATTGAAATACGACCACTTTTGAAATCATAATTTCAAATAGTGGTTAAGAGTGCATTTCAATGCCAAACATAGGTTGCAACCACTATTGAAATAATGTCCACTTTTGAATTAAGGTTTTCAATAGCATTGAAATAATGATTTCAAACGTGATTTAAATAATTATTTTGATAGTTGCTAATAATTAATACTAAAACCTCATTGCAAGACTTATCGAAATAACTTCACTATTAAAAAATACAAGGATTAATTGTTCTTTATGTTCTCCAACATTTTGAATTTATATATTGAGTTTACTATTAAAATTACGACTACTTTTGAATGATCATTTTAAAGAAGTTGAAAATACATTTCAAAACACCGTACCACCTCATTTTAATCACTATTGAAATAACACCTACCATTTTGATAAACCTGATACTAACTTTTTTGCTTTTTAATGTCTTGACGAATAGACATTGGCCTTATTATACGTATATATAATGTAGGTAATTCCTTGAATATGAGCGACAATTTAGTTCTATTCTAATTTCTTTTTATTAAAAATATCCATATTTTCATCCGACAGTTTTTACACAAAGTTATCAGTCGTCTTCCTTCATTTCAATGTAGTCTAGACATCTACATGTATTTATGATCCTTTCCTTTCAAAATCTATGACAAAAATTAACTTTATATAATAAAGTATTTAAAAATTGCATATGTTAATTGATTGTCTGTTGGTTTTCGCCGATTCGGCCATGGAGATTCAGCGGGAGTTTGTTTAGAACATTTGCATGCGTCAAATTGTGTCAATTACATTTGAGATTTTATGCTTACTTTAGTTTTCCTAATATTAAGGAGGCTGGGGATCAACAAATTAACCATCAGACTTTTCGAATTTAACTTAATTCATTAGATATGATATCTTAAGCTGTAAACTATCATTTGGCAAAAAAAAAAATCATACATTTTAGTTTTAAAATTTGATCATTTTTGTATATCTTTATTTGGAGCTCTTCTAATAAAGGAGATCAAAATAGTCTAAAAATGGCCACAACCCACCAGCCCTTTTATAAAGTTTATTTGGGTATTCCATGCTCAGTTTTTTTTTCTTATAACAGCAAAATTATTCCAGAGACTTGGCTACCTGTTCGATTTTGTTTTAAAGGGGAGTATTAATTATTTCATTTTTAGGATCACTGGAAAAGAGATATCTCTTTTATTACAAGAGATATCTCTTTAGCATAAAAAGATATTTATCTCTTTTTGAAAATCTAACGAGATGTCTCTAACTAAGGTAGATATCTCTTTTAACCTTGTTAAAGAGATATCTCTCTCGCTTGAAGAGATATCTCTCTCGCTTATGAAGATATCTCTCTAAGTAAAAGACATATTGAGATATTCATCTTACAAAAAGAGATATTTCTCTAAGGTATAAAGATATCTCTATTAGTCAAAGAGATATCTCTATAAGTTGAAGAGATATCATTCTATGCTGGAGAGATATCTCTGTTATTGAAAAAAAACTTTTAAGAAACCTTTAATTTCACATTTTTGTTCTTTTTTTTGTATGACATCAGTATTTTCGCAGAATAAATAAAATTCCTATACAAATTTACAATATTTTATGGAATTCCTGAAACTTTTCTTATTATGTACAATGGTTCTGGTAATTTCATTCGTTGATCTTTAATCTCCCATAATTTTAAAATTTGACCATAGAATTTTCTTCGACCGGGCTAAAATTATTGATTGACAATGTATTTGACCAAAAAGCAAAAATAAGCCGTATGGTATACGTAGGGTGGTGCATTTAATTCAAACTTTTGACGGTCTTGTCACCCCACTAATTTAGTTTGTCATTATTGAGCTACCCAGCAAGTTTCAATCAATAATTTTAACAGGAAAATCTCGTTTGAATCATTGATTTAATGCAGCACGTACCCGATCTTAAACAATACCATTAAAAGAATTGAAATGCCACAATATCGTCAAAAATCATTGAGGCAAAAGATAATTCAAACTTGAACTCATCAAGATACATTGATAATGTAGTGAAAATGCATAAATTCTTCTCCGCTGCTTCTGGGTATTAAACCAATGAATTATGTACATAGTTATGATGAGGAAGGATGCTTCATCCATAATTCTGTATTTCAGGGCCCCTGGGCCAGGGAGTCTGATGTTAGGCGGTGCTCTTATAATTATTTGGTGAAAATGCATGAATTCATTGAAAATCCTTTCCTTTGCTCCTGGGTTTTATGCCAATGATCTAAGTACATATCTTTGATGAAGAAAGGTGCCACTTCCAAAAATGGTAAATTTCAAGGCCCCTGAGTTAGGGGTACTAAGTACTAAGGGGAGAGGGGTAAATAGTCTGAAAACAAATTAATGCTTCGAAATCTGCTCTTTGATACAATCTGACCATTTATAATGAAATAAAATTTATGATTCAATTTCCAAAATTTTGAAAAAATGGCCTCAGAGCCATTGGTTCATGGGGGTGGGTGCACAACTGATGGTTATAACGTGGAAATGCATTTTCTCTTTGATACGCTGATGTACCTCCTGGTATTTTAATATATATGCTTATGAGTGACCTTACGATATGGTATGACCTTGACCCAAGGTCACTTCTTCCTGCCCACAGCTCTAACGGAAGACCTACTCGTTGCTTTGTTACGAGCTCAGCTCGAGTCTATATCACTAATCCGATAGAAGTTTGTTTAGTGGATCCAACCGTCTCAACTATCAGGTAGCGGAAAAGGTATTTTCAATCTCAGTTAACTCGTTAGTCTCCTGCCATTAGAGATGCAGATTTCGGTAATACTAGTAAATTGGAAAAAAAACACATTGTTTTGTACTGTACATTGTAGATTAAATAGAACAGAAGTATTCTTCTTTGTACGTTCAGAATGTCTGGATATTTCTCTGTTCCCGAATTTGATTATTTTCAATAAAATGCTTTTATCTGTATAAACTGAATATGCATAATACATTTGGATATAAATTTTTGAAATGTCATGATTTATGCTTTTCCAAACACAATTATAAACTTCGAAGATATAAGATTATAAAACAAATTAACATTGCAGAGTTCGCCACTTTGGTGTGCATTTTAAGCAATCTCTACCCAGAGTTATCGTTCGCTTCGCTACAGATAAGTGGAACGATAATTCTGGGTAGAGATTAAATTTTAAGTAAACAATGGAAGCATGCTAAGTGTATACAGTAGTTATGAAAACAAGCATGCCTCTTTAAAAATTGTGAATTTGTGGTCCTCTGGTTTACAACATGAACTAAATTCAGTTGTTTGAAAGTTGTTCCGTTATACTCAGGTGACTTGTAAGGCCTGTGGGCCTCTTGTTTATTTTAGTGTTTATTTGTTCTTCGTATTACTTTAAAGATTATCGACTAGTATAAACCCCATTCGAACACATTTTCTATAGATTGTGCGTCATTTTCATCGCCAGCTTTTCTCAATTTGAACATGCACTTGAGACCAAATTTAACCAAACCGGAAGTGATCTGGATCTTCGTATAAGCCCAAGGTTTTGTGTCACAACTTGGTTGTGATTGTTTCATTGTCCTGAAACAATTTTAGAAACATTCAAACAAACATATCAATTGGTAAGAATAAGATAAGATATTGGTGCTCACGGCAAATATCTATGGCACGCCAAATTCACAGAAATGAGCAAAACATAGTTTCACAGTCGATAAACTAGGTTTATCGGTTGTAAACTATAGTTTACGGACTGTTAACTATAGTTAACAACGTTAATCTGTATTTTACATCTGTAAACCATAGTTAACGCGATAATCTATGTTTCACAACCGTAAACTACACTTAACATAAAAAACAATCACTTGCGATCGCAAAACATAGATTATCTGATAAATACAGTTTCACAATTTGTAAACTATGGTTGACAACTCTTAACTATAGTTGCCGATCGTAAATTATAGTTTACAGACGTGAATCTATGTTTATCAACAAAATCTATTGTTAACGTTTTATTACAGACAGATAAACTTAGATTAGCATTCGTAAACTATAGTTAACAACCGTTAAATATAGTTTTACAGATGAAAACTATAATTAACGAATTGTAAACTATAGTTCACGGTTTGTAAACTATAGTTTACAGTCGATAAACCTAGTTTATCAATTGTGAAACTAGATTTAGCACGCCAAATTCACAAAAATGAGGTAATCATAGTTTCACAGTCGTTAAACTAGGTTTATCGGTTGTAAACCATAGTTTACGGACTGTTAACTATCGTTAACAACGTTAATCTATATTTTACATCTGTAAACCGTAGTTAACGCGATAATCTATGTTTCACAACCGTAAACTATACCAAACAGCAAAAACAATCATTTGCGATCGCAAAACATAGATTATCTGATAAATACAGTTTCACAATTTGTAAACTATGGTTGACAACTCTTAACTATAGTTAACGATCGTAAATTATAGTTTACAGACGTGATTCTATGTTTATCAACAAAATCTATTGTTAGCGTTTTATTACAGACAGATAAACTTAGATTAGTATTCGTAAACTATAGTTAACAACCGTTAAATACAGTTTTACAGATGAAAACTATACTTAACGAATCGTTAACTATAGTTTACGGTTTGTAAACTATAGTTTACAGTCGATAAACCTAGTTTATCAATTGTGAAACTAGGTTTAGCTCATTTTTGTGAATTTGGCGTGCCATAAATATCATATATCAAACAGTCAGAATAATCCTTAAAGCGGTACACTTACAATGTACGTGCTAAACGCCAAAGGATATTGACCGAAAGGTATTTGTGTGATGCACTGGCTAATCACCAGATCTGAAATCCATTGGTCACATTTTGGATTTTTTAAGGAATGTCAAAGCCCCCCCCCCCCTCATTCCAAACAATTTCAACGTAGGTGTGGCAGCAGGTTGGCCAATTTCCTATTCAGGAGTACATGGTATCCATGAGAAAAGGATGTCTTGCAGTTATCAGAGCTTGTGGGGGTCTTACTCCTTAGAGATTTTTCTATATAAATTTTCATTTTGAGGGTACGTTATGTCGTTGACACTTTGCGTAAAAGTCTGACGAGATATTTACATGAAATTTACGCAATTCGAATTCAATTATGCATCATTAAACATGAATTAATTAAGGAATTATTTATTGTATATGCATTTATTCTTCAAACTTAGGAGTTAGGTTCAGTGTATACATGTGTGTATTTCACGTATTTTACGTTAAAAATATCTTAGAAAACGGAACAGTGTTCAACATTTACCAGCTCACTTATTATTCCAGAAGGATTAAAATCCTGTGATTTGTTACCTTGCCCTTCACGATAAATTAACGTGATATTTATTTTCCCGTAAGATTTCACATTCGTCTTTGAGTACGTGCAAGTATGCAGAAATTTACCTTGTTTGAAAATTTAAATTCTTTCCGAGCAAAATTGAATGGAATGAATAGGTTTTTAAACCTATTTGATTGTGTGAAAATAAAAATCAACGCAAATGTTTAGAATATAAGACTAAATACCCCCAGAGAACATCAATTATGCTCTTTAAAACTTTTGGAGCTCAAAAGAGAAGTTTCGGCAATTATTTACTTGAATTCCTTCTTCCTGGTGAAATAAGATAATTTGGCTTTTTTGGGAAGACAAACAGTTCCATTTTAAGTCACTTGGGACATTTTGGTGGTCAAATTGGATAAAACTGCAACGTGATTCAATGTTTGGGGAAGGGGGTTTAATTTCTTCTTTTCAGTATGTTGTTCAAAATAAGGTCACTTTTTGTGTTTTGAGAGGCTTTAAATATTTGTTTAGATAAGTATTAATCTCGTAGCAATTCTTCCTACCTGTAATTTGGTATTGGTAGTTTAGGTATCTGATGTAATAAGAACTAAAAGTCCCTCAGTCAAACATATATTTCAATCAAACAGGTTACATGTGTTATGCTTATAATATTTTACAATTTGTTTGTGTTCAATGCAGTCTTTGTGACTTTATCATTCATTAATGTACTGAATGAATTATTGTAAAGGTATTGACATTGTATTTGATGCACACTTTTTAATTAAGAAAACTATAAGCATATTGATTTATATTTTATATCAAGATATAGATATATTTGACTTTGTGTTTATTCAATTTAAGAACCCTTTTGTGTAAATAACAATACCAACTAAAACATTCACCAGTCTTTATACATTCCAATGAATGATAACTCATAAATCGGAAACTAGTTGGTCATTTCAAACTTGAGTTACCTGTCCTTATAATTAAAACATGATTGTGACGTAAACCTTTTGTTTGTGTTGTCCATTCTATAGCTTAGTCACCCCTACTAATGTGTTCGGAACCTTTTATTTTTCGGTGTTCTGCAAATTATAAAACCCGATGAGTTCAGAGTAGCTCTGGCAGTGGATCTGGCGAGAGTTAGCGAGACTTTAGCGAGTTAGGGTAAATTATTCACGGAAATGTGGCTAGGAAGTGACTAGCACGTGGAGGCATGGTAAACAGAAAAGTTATGTTGCCTTTCAGTAATCATCACCCTAGAATCAGCTGATAATGTCTGTAGAAATGTACTTCAATCAATCAATCTCTCCGACATTCATTCAAACTTAAATAAGTTTTCTATATAATACAATTTTCTGCAGTCATAAAAATTAAAATTTCTTTTTTGGATAAATATTTTTGCATGGGAACCGGGACTTTTTATTAGCAAATGAAGCACCAGCATGATTTTAACTGACCAATCAGCTGAATGAGTATTGCATTATGGGTTACTACGAATACTACAGGAATTTTACGCTTGAAAAAAAGGAAAACCTTATGGTAAATGAAAAGCATTTTTGAAAATGTTATTTTCATGCTCAATATGACAAACAATTCATTTGTTAAATAAACGGCGGAAGTCTAGGTTTCTGAAAGTCATACTCCAAAGGGATTTTCGTCTGTATTAATTCCTTTGTTGTACTATCGGTGAATACAATTGCCAAGTGAATTCCCTGGCCGAACACGTGATCACAAACGTAAACAAAGTTTTGTCCATTTAAATGCATGAGATGCTGCTCGTTTTCCTTACCCTTGAAGCGCCGGTGTTCTGAACTAGACGCAAACTACATTTTTATTAAACTTTTTTTTCCATTTAACAACAAATTAAAAACGCCCGTAACATCTTTCATAGTTTCTTATCTTTGTATTTTGTTCGTAAGAACATCTTTTTTTCATTTTGCAGTCCATTAACATGATCGTAGATTGATCTGAACCACGTGTTCGAAGTAAAATGTAAACATGTATTTGGTGTGAACGTCGCTATTCATTTAACGATTGGTCAGTTCCTCGTGGTAAGATCCTCTGTGCGCATTTATAACAATAGCGATATAAGGCAAACAAAGGTTATTGCGTGGACCCTGAGGTCCACGCAGGAAATATATAAGCGAGGTTAAACCGGATGACATGGGCATACGACAGGCTACGCATGAGCGAGAATGCTATAAAGTTCGTCTCTTAGGCAACTTGCCCGTAGAATAATTCGCTCTGTTCGAATATGCCATTCATCGGCAAATCGCGCTTTTAAATCCGCATATCGTATTTATATATTCATTGGCGGATCCGGATTTCTCTCTTATATATAAATAATACTTTTATATACAAACTAAACATTGATTCTATGGCACAAGCAAAAAGTAAAAAGTAGGAAGAACTTGCATTATATAGATGCATGTAACTTACATATGTAACAACTTGAATAAAAACCGTCATTCAACGACTAGTTCTAGCTTTTAAAAGATTGAACAAGTTTTCACCGCCATTAGTTTTAAGCATGAAGGCTCGCAAAATAATCTGCTATTTCAGCAATCCAAATACCGTTTGATAGATGTCTGTAGCAAAGGTTTTTAATGGGGGAGGGGGGGGGGACTCCGACAAAAAAAAATTGCGTACTACAGAAACGTGCTACACGTGTACCATCAGATCTATTTTTCCCATGATAGATTTCTTCCGAATAAATCCAGAACAGGTGTCAAGTCCTGGCCGTTATGGGTTACATGTATCAAAATATCCCGATTTTTTAGACTGACAAAACCAAAGGCTAATCGGAGGTAAAATTTAAAATTTTGCTTAGAGACTACAATCAGTCATAAGTATAGGCAGATTATTGTAGAAAATGTAAACAAACCTACATGAATATTCACTACACATAGAAATTTTCTTAAATTGAATTTCGGTTAGAAACACATGCATGCGGTCCACGTATTTCAGTCCTTTTTTAAAGGACAGCAACTTGTTGTGCACATTTTTTTTTTTTACCAGCGAATCGGTCACTAGTGAGCTATAAATTTCGCCGAAAAGTATAAGATATATTGTTTTTTTAACACCCCCTCCTTTAGCCACCCTTTTTCTGTTGAAAATCATGAAAGTCTTTCAGAAAGGTCTGGAAACATTTATTACAGGACATGTTTTCAAAAGAAACAGGCTATAGCAATGTCATGTTTACTGCCAATTTTATTTATAACACCGGTTCTACCCTACAACCTTTGAATAGATCAACCTAAACCACGTGTCTTGAATTTAAATCACAATTACATTAGTAGGGGTGTTAGTGTTGAGCTAACGCCCCTAACAATCCATTAAGTCACCTGTAAGTGTCTATTCTTTTGGAAAACTGTCCATTCTTTTTAAGAATGGACAGATTTTTCAAAAAGAATGGACAGTTACAACAAACAGAATGGAGAGTCACAGGTAAAGCTTGAAATGTGAGGGAAACAAAACACAAATACATGTACATTAAATACGATTTAATGCACATGTAATAACAAACAGAACTTGGAGATTTAAGTTCATCCAGAACATAGTGTCTGTATCGGATCTATTCGATTTTACACATTTATCCATGAATAATGCACATTATTTCAATGCTCAAAACTCATTTTTAAAAAAAACTTGCATCAAAATGACACAATTTACATTTGATTAAGATTTTTAAAGCATCATTCTCTCGAGAAGAATCCATTTTAAGCTTGAAGTAGGCTTATATTAATTGCATCAACAAGAAAGCAGTTTGCACCACGAAAACTACACTGTTGCAGTGAATATTTCCGTAGACAATAATTAAAATTGAAACATTTGCAGAAGTAATGTGAAATACATTTTCAGGTCAAAGTTTGGCTTATGGCTTTCCAACACTCGGAATTCAATTTGCTGCAAACAATATATCTTCGAAAATTGATGTGGTTTTTATTATGATAAAATAAATTTTGACACGGTCCCTGTATGCACAGGTTTGCGGGAGTTATCGTTCTTTGCTCATTGCCATGCGTAGTATTTGCAATTAAGTTTTGGCGCCATATATGCAAGCTATTCGGCGAGCAGCTCTTTTTTCTCTCCATGCAGGAGGGTCACCCCTACGATCTTCGTCCAAGAGATCGGACTGTGCTTGAGCTTTTAAGATCGTGCGACGACTCGTCTGACGAAATGAGTGACAACAAAGCAGATTTAGTGGCCTCCGGCGGCTTGGCCACAACGACACCAACCGAGGAAGTTCGGGCCACTACGCCGGAAATACATGCAGTCCCAAGAGCCCCAACTATATCAAGTGAAATACTCGTTCTAGAGAAGGAACTCCAGACCTTAGAACTACATAAACGAAAGATGCAACTCCTTCAGAATATTGATGCTTGCAAACATACTAAAGCGGCCATGCAAGAGAAAGACAGCCCTGGCCAAAGCCCAAGGCCAAGTACAACTCGCGCACCTGAGAATCATGCGACTGCTTCTGGAGTTGAGTCTACATCGAATGTACAACCCCCGCAAGGTACGGTTGACCTCAGTAATCTTATGAACTTGTTCCCCTCTCATGTTTCTACTGCATTTACACAGAGCCCATCCAGTAATAAAGGGAAAGTAAGACTCGTTCATAACTACGTTTGGCTTGACCCCATTATGCAACAAGAGAAGGAGGATCTTCTCACACTTACCAACACTGGAGTGAAGATTAACAAAAAGCTTGATCGTGACTATTATAAACTGTCCATCGAACAGTGGGGCTATGGTAACGCGGCCATTATGCAGGAAATGATCATTAATCAGGAACTGGATGACCAGGGAGTGCGCGACTACCTGGAGTATACCAAATACATTAATCGCTTATTCAACAAGTACGTCAAAGGTAGTGTCCTTCTCTTTGACCGTGAGTACAGGGAACTGCAATTTAAGGAAAATTTTCGATGGGGTGTATCTCGTCCTTACCTTCAGGATTTTCAACTGATCCCTAAACCCAACAGCCTTTCCATGCAGACCCTGCAAGGATCATTGGGAACTAACGCTAAGAAGGAGGGTACCTCCAAGCAGAAAGGAAGTCGACGTGGTCCATTCACACCTGAAGGCAAAGAGATTTACAGGAAATTTAATATGGAAACATGTGACTTTACCAACTGTAAATTGCAGCATTGTTGTTTTGTTTGTTATTCACAAAGTCATAATGCTCTGTCTCACCCAAAAAACTAGGGAATGGGACGGGTTGCTGCTCTGACTCCTCCTCAGGGTTAAAATACTCTGTTTGGGAATTTTATTTACAAGATGATTTTGATCGCAACTTCTTATGCGAGGGGATAAAAGAGGGCTTTAGAATTATTGATGAGGGAGCTGAGCAGCGACTTGTCCCATGTGAAGTTGATAATTATCAGTGATGTTTTTAATATGCAGAACAAGTTGAGAAACAGATACTGTATGAATTGTCAAATGGAAATTATATGGCTACTTGTGTCAAACCTACTATTATTAGTGCCTTAGGAGCTATCCCTAAATCACATTCTAAGGTTAGGCTTATCCAAGATGCTAGTCGCCCATTGCATATGTCTATTAATGATTATGTACAGTCAGATACTTCATGTTCATACATGGATTTACGTGTTGTTAGCAAGCTCATTAGTGAAGGTTGTTATCTTGCAAAGATAGATCTACAGTCTGCATATAGATCAGTCCCCATTCACCCCTCTAACTATTGTGCTACTGGGTTAAAATGGCAATTTGTAAATGCTACGTCGCCAACATATTTGTATGACACTAAGCTTCCCTTTGGCGCTGCTAAGCTTAAGAGCCCTCAGATTTTTCAACGGCTTAGTAGTGCAGTCTGTAGAATTTTAAAGAAAGTGTATGGTTTTACTGCAATTGCTTATCTTGATGATTTTTTGATTTTTGGAAAAAAACTTTTATGAATGTTCAAGAGCATTGTATACACTTCTTAGCCTACTTAGAAAACTAGGTTTTGCTATTACCTGGTCCAAGGTTGAAGGTCCTTCCCAGCAGCTGGTATTTCTGGGGGTGGTAGTAGATTCAGTGACAATGACTCTGTCTTTGCCATCAGCAAAGCTACAAGATTTCAACAATTTATTGGGAACTTTTTCTCAGAGAAAGCGAGCTAGTGTTAGACAGTTAGAAACACTTATTGGAAAGCTCAACTGGGCCTCCCAAGTGATATGTGGTGGTCGTACTTTTCTCCGTAGAGTGTTGGATTTGAAGAATGCTGTTACTGAGAGACATCATAAAGTGTTGCTCACCGATGATTTCTTTGCAGACCTTCAGTGGTGGATATCATTCATGTCGATATTCAATGGCACGTGTCGTATACAGGATCCACGCCCCATCACCTCACTCCAGACAGATGCTTCTTCCGAGGGAGATGGAGGATATACAATGGAGACTACTTTTACATTAATTGGCCATTAGATCTACCAGCTTGTGCCATGGCCCATATTAATGTTAAAGAATTTATCGCTATCTTCTTGTCTGTGTGTAGGTGGAGTAAGTACTTTGTGAATAGTAAAGTGATCATACATAGTGATAATTCTTCAGCAGTGTCGTGGATTAACAAAGGATCTTCCAGGATTCCCCTTGTACAGTTCATGTGTCGCATTCTGTTCTGGATATCTGCCCTGTATAATTGTGTTATCAGTGCTAAATACTTACCAGGCAAACAAAACAACATTGGGGATGCATGTTCCCGTCTCCATGAACCGGGTCAACTTACAAAACTGTATTCCTTAGTGCCTTGCCTACAACACGATAACTTTTCTATTGCAACATTGTTGTCTCATATGTCATTACCATTTATCTTTGCCAGGTGGATTCACTGTACAGTCCCTACAAGACCAAGCATCCGCTTTGAAAAGAAAGGCATGGGCTAACTCAACAACTTCCACTTATCGCACTCATATGAAGACATACCTGGAATTTTGTGACCATATCAGTGTGCCCCCACTACCAGCAACTTCAAAAACATTACAGTTATATGCGACTTACTTGGCAAAAGTGAAGTGTTTCAGATTTTGTTCAATTCAGCAATACTTGAATATTATACCACACATGCACAAACTTTGTGATCTACCAGACCCTATTCCAGAGGATTACCAGTTGAAATATTTGCTCATGGGTATTAAGAGAGAATTGGGTACCGCCCAATTTCCTGTTGATTCGATAACACCATCGCATCTTATCCGGATGAGATCTTTCCTGGACTTTTCATCAGTTGAAGACTTGGGCTTTTGGTGTGCTTGTTTAATAGCCTTTTATGGTCTGCTTCGTCCAGGCACCATTGCAATTACAGGACCTTTTGAGACATCAAAACATGTCAGAAGAGTGGATTTGATGCCTTGTTCATGGGGCTACCTACTTTGCTTACGACATACAAAGACAATTCAGTTTCGAGAAAGGGAGCTTAATGTTATCCTTCCTCAAGTTAATGGGGGAATATGTCCGGCATCAGCCCTGCAGGCTTACCTTCATCTTACAAGAGGAGCAGATCACAGGAAAAGGTTCCGTTTTTACCTATAGCATTTTCCGCCAAAAGCTACATTCCATACTTGTACAAGCAGGAATAGATAACAGTAACATCAAGGGTCATTCCTTTCGACGTGGTGGAGCCACCTGGTTAAGTCGGATCGGTGTGCCGGTGGATCAGATCAAAGCGATTGGATACTGGTCGAGTGATGCAGTGCTAAGATACATTGACCCTCACTTTTCAAATTTACTAGATACCATGGTCCTCTTTGGTAAAAAAATTTTCAAAGTGCGTTAAAATTTGGGACCAAGAACGCACTTTGAAAAAAATGAAATTTTTTCAAAGTGCGTTAATATCGACCATATTAACGCACTTTGAAAAAAAATGTAAAGACTGATCAATATTCCTTCGAATAATCGGTATGATAAAAAACAGATTCTGGTTTGATAATTTTTTCATGATAAAGTCACAGTAGGACCTGAGATTTTGACGTTTTAAATATTTAAGGTTTTGATAAAATAAAAGGGAAAATTAAAGGGTCTTGAAAAAAAGAGTGACGATTGCTTAAGTTCATTAATTCGTTTCTTCTTTTTTTTAATTCTAGTCTTTGATAAGTAGATGTAAAGGTGTATGGGGGGCACTAACAGAGGACAGCTTCAAGCAACTTAGCATTTATCATAATAAAAAGGGGCCAATTTGATTGTTCAAAACTATGGAAATTCTTTCTCTATCATACGTTTTACTGTACTTAAAAATTTCTTGTTTTCATCTGTTTTGATTAACTCATTTATTATTGAAAGTTTTCAACGTCATGCCAATTAGGTAAATACATAATTATTTGAATGCTTTGAGTATAGCATAGACATCGAGACTGGGCGAAGAGCCAGGGGAGGGGATGGGGCGCTAATCCCCCCACTTATTTTGGAAAGATATATACATCGTATAAGCATTGAAAATGCAGCGTACTCTTTTTAGGTTTATTGCTTCCCTCCCCCGTTTGTTACCGACACCTATGTATTGGAAAGATAAAGATTTGGACTGAGGGGTCTTATACCCGTCTTCTCCTCTTTTCGACAGCAGTAAATCAATTCATTTTTGAGGTTAGGGTTAGACTTAGTTTTTTGAAAGATAAATAAGTAAAATAACAAATAAAATCTCTCCATGACTAAAATATGATTTTTTTTTCAAAGTGCGTTAAGTGTCTCCATGGTAAAATATATTGATGTAGAATCTTAACGCACTTTGAAAATTTTTTTCAAAGTGCGTTGATATTGCCCCAATTTTAACGCACTTTGAAAAATTTTTTCAAAGTGCGTAATTTTTTCAAAGTGCGTTGCCACAAGGCTACTTAAGTTTAAGGCCGTGCTTAAGTAGGACTTAAGTACAGTCTTAAACTTAAGACCGTAACTAGAAGCGTGCTAAGATTTGGCAATCTTAGCAAAACTTAGGCGATCGGAAGAGGTGACTTAAGTATATCTTAACTTTCTTATACATCTATTCAGAAACTATTTTATGCTGACTTTCGGTGTTGAAGCATTCTTCTATTCATATAATGCATTAAAGAAAATAATTATTCCTATTAAATACTATTATGAGAATTTTTTGCTTCGGGGTGGGGGGGAGGTTACTGATCAATGATTCCACTATTAATCTCAAGACACCGTACATGTTAATGCAAAATTTAATTTCGGGGATACGTCTGAAATTAGTGGGACCTACCTAGATCGGTATAAACACTAATCCACTAATCATTATAAGTAAATTGAACAAGTACAGTAATAGTCTAATTCATGGATCTATATGTTGACTTTGAAAATATGAGATGAAATAGATTTTTAAACACAGAAAAATGTAGGGGAGTAAGAGGATGATGACCAAAAAAACTAATAAAGAGTGTCTGTAAATTAAAATAAATGTAAACAGGATTTCCTAGAGTTCGATCGATTGACCAAGAGACAGACCTAGGTGGGTGAGAGAGAGAGAGAGAGAGAGAGGGAGAGAGATGTTGATAAATGGAAAAAAGATCTCCTGAAACAATTTGCAATCTTGATGAAATTGTCAATTATTATAACTACTGCCGTCTTTGCTTGCTGACTTTAACTGTCACATGGGGGGGGGGGATTCAAAATGTTTTGTACTTTTTAGAGTATTAATTTCAAGTAGACAGACGTTCGGTTATCTTGTCATGTCTACGAGAATAACAAAGCAAGTGAACATTTGTCAAAACAAAAGAACAGTAAAGTATAAGTCACATTATCCATCGATGGGGTAAACGATGAGAAACCGATGCGTTTTTTGATGAAAATGGCGTGGTTGCCGGCCGGGCACCACTAGTGATTGGACGGTGACTGAGTATTTTTTTGCGAATCGGTGGGGTCATCGGTAGGCAATAATTCGTAGTTAAAATTCAGCGATGTCTCCAACGATGCCTCACATCGCTCCTCATCGGCAACCCATCATTAACACATCTTTCAAGGATCGGCTGATGTATGGCCGAGCATCGTCCAATATCCGTTGAATCTAAGGTCATCGGGGAATTTAGTGGTGTTCTACAGATAACGACCGATCATCGGTCGATGTTCGACCAAACATTGGCCCGTAGTCGACCAATGTACGAACAATGTTCACCAATGTATGAGCGATGTAATATACATCGGCCGATTATCCTGGAACATCGTTTTATGATTAGCAATGCATCGCTGGGCCTTTGTAAGTCCGGCCGGCAACCACGGCATTTTTCTCATAAAACGCATTGGTTGCCCATCGTATGCACATCGCTGGATAATGTGACTGATAATTTTAGGATTTCTAGGCCGATGTGGACCGATGTTGGGGCATCGTTAAGACCACGGATTACTACCGATTACCACCAGTCTACGGCTACCGGCCGGGAAATGTGACCTAGAACTGAAAACATCGCAGCTTCGGGGGATAAACATATATCTGAATAAAATGAAAAAATATAGGGTGATTCATAAGAAAAATTTTGAACATAAGTTTGAATTACATGTAGCTAAGACCTTCCTAAGTTCGCTTTATGTTACGGTTTAAGACATACTTAAGTAGTACTTAGGCAGGTCCTAAGATTGTGCCTAAAACGTACTTATGACCCTACTTAAGTCAAAAACTTAGCAAGCTTTATAATACGACCCCAAGCAGGTTTTAAATGTTGAAAACAATACTTAAAATGCAAAATATTTTCTGAACTTCATTAGTAATCAAAATAGGCAATTAATTTTTTTTATTTAATCACAATTGTATATGAAGTGTTCAACTGTATATCATCTTTGGAAATGACAAATCCAATGCAAAAAAGACACATGTGTAAATCCTGATGCATAATAATTTTAGAACATCCACATCCAGAAGTTTTTTTTTATTAAAAAAGGAACGTCTCATCCTCTTCACAACATTTGTAAATGAATGCTGGAAGTGGTAGATCCATTCCATGAATGTTTAAAATATATCCAACAGCAATTTAAATTTTAAAAGAAAAAGGCTTAGTTCCAGATGAAATAATAATCTCACTAGATGCACTGCAGGTGGAATCATTTTTGGGTCAGAGATACACTTGCCATCATCTGAATCCCTCATATTTCCATGAATCATTTCATTTACTCTCTGCAGCTATTTATTGTTGGTTCAATTGTAGGATCAAACTCTAATAGATTTGTGGTCCGTTTTTTTGTTATAAACTGTTCCTCAAACTTCATTCAAGGGGGTCGCCGCTGTTGTTCTCAAAGAATGTTTCGTATCAGTGTCCCTTAAATCTTGATTGTTAACAAAGATTTGCGATAGTTTTTGTCAACTTCAGAATCTGTAAACCTACAAGCTTCTGCTTGTGTCTACGTACTGTACAGTAATTACCACCCTTTGGCCCGTATTTTGGAGAAATATGTATTACTTTCTCCATCCGATGAGGACATCTTCACTCATGAAGCTTTACATGGGAAGTGGTCAGAAATCCAGTGATCCATCATTTAAATATAAATTTACCTGGCACTGTCCATTAAGTTAAACAATACAGCTATTTGTTTTCAACCCCCCCCACCACCACTCCCTGGACAATCAAGTGTGTTAATAACGTAATCATAGCAAATGCATAACCATCACCTGGGACAGTTTATAAAGTTAACAATAGAGAAAATGTTTGAAGTAGGATAAAGTCCTCAAACTGTCCATTCTGTGAAAGAAAAAACTATTCTCGGCCCTTCGGGCCTGAGGAACAGTTCTTTCTCTCATAGAATGGACAGTTTTCGGACTTTCTCCTTTACATAAAGAAGTACATGTATTTAGAATTTAGGGATGGAAATTTATAACCGGTTAATCGATTAATCGGTTAGAAAATCCGTAATCGGTTAGTCGGAAAAAATAAGATATATGAAGATTGGAGCGCAGTTTCCTTAAAATCCCTTTTTTTTTTTTTTAAAAATAGGAAAGGGCTGCATAGGTTTTTATTTAGGTTTTTTTTTACACATCTCATAGTTAAGAATATTTGGAGGTAATTTAGGGAATAACTATCTTCTAATATGGTATTTGCGACCGTTAATGCTGATTTAACGGTCGCAAACTGAGTTTTACCGGCGACGCGTAAAATAAAATCAAATTAAGTTTTATTTTAGCTATTCGCTGCCTCTTTGTAAACAAAAACATTTTCAATATAAACAATGAATGCATTAATACTTATACTGGGGGGGGGGGTATTTGGCGGAAATTGATTCAGAAGTTATTGTTGATTTGATAGCCTTGCTGAATTTTCTAACGAAAAAGGATATATACAAAGCGTAAAAAACATATTTCGGGGTTGGGGTTGGGGATTATCTTCATACCTACGACTTTTCAAACAAACTTAGATCACAGATCTGCGATTTCAACGGGGATGGGGAGTCTGCC
Organism: Saccostrea cuccullata; assembly: GCF_032062105.1. Lineage (NCBI taxonomy): Eukaryota > Metazoa > Mollusca > Bivalvia > Ostreida > Ostreidae > Saccostrea > Saccostrea cuccullata. The sequence goes on from NW_026934415.1 coordinate 57,423, forward strand.
TTTTCTAAAGGGGAATACAAGGTCACTTTTATTTTGCAAATTCCGGCGAGAATCCGCGCATGAATAAAAAGAAAAAAGAAACGGTAAGAAATAAACACATAAAGAAAAGAAAATAAAAAAGAAACTAAAGGACTGATTGTTAGTTTACGCCTTTTACGTGAATTTTCACTAATATTAGACGTAATAAGCTGAAAGGGAAAAATGTCTAATAGTTATTTTACTGAATTATTAATATGATACTGGTAATACGTGAATTTCCTTTTTCTTAAAATCCGTATATTTTTTTTGTGTGTGCTCTGTATACCGGATCGATATTCACGACGTCAAGCGTGACGTCGCGATATTTTATGACGTTGTTCTTAAAAATGCTACATTTGTCAATATAAAAGCAATTGTCTACAATTTAATTACGAAAAAATGAACCCGAAGACATATTAATTTTTTTATATAGATTTATTTCAAATCAATTCTATTTTTAAATACCAATGGATAAACAAATTCGTCTGCACGATTTAAAAGTTATTGACATTTTTTAAATCAAAACCTTGCCTGAAAACAAGCCAAAAACGACGTTTTTACGATACAATTCAATAGAATACCGTTAAAAATGTAACTACAACAATGACATCTTTGGAGTTCAATTACACAAAAACGATGCAGACGAATTCTATAAAATTTTCAGAGAATGGAAATCAAAGGTAGAGAAATCATATAGGTAATTTTCATGGTATGTTTTCGAACACTTTTAAAAGCCCTGTAAACCCGAGACCTACGTTAAAACGTGTTTTACAAAACAATTGCATTAAAATATAGCTCTCCAGATTAAGATCTCAGGGTAATTGGTCAAGTCGTAAAGTGTTAATTACTGTTTTTATAACATCATGCCGTTACCCAGATAGTCCTGTAGTTTTTTAAATAATATCACAAACATCACCGTTAAGCACTTTTAATTACAGTATGTCTATATTTTGCCGTTATCTATTAAATTATATAGAGAATAATACATATCCTTTTCCATATCACATCCTGTATCAGCCCGAGACACCAATATCAGCCAGAGGGCCGAAGGATGCGATGTGAAGAAGGGTATGTTTTATTTTGTTTATTACATACTTAGTAATAAAATATAGTACACATTAAGTTGAGAAGAAAATTAGTAAATAATCATGCACGGACTTCTTACATGTACACGGTCTACTGTCTCATACGGTTTGGGTTTGTTTCTACTTTTATTTCAAATGTGCCCGATCCGTTATTTGAAAATAATCTATTATTTGTCAATTAGATTATCTTTACATTCAAAAAGTTAAAATTAAGAGAGTATGTAACCCCCAAAATATGTGTATGATCACAAGTACTGTTTTTTAGGTTTAATTTTCTAGGGGTGTGATACTGATCCGTATCAGCTACGCAAATCGATATCAGCCCTGTAGGGCTGATACGGCTATTGTGACGTCAGGCATATCGCATATGCAAAAATCCTGTATCTATTACTAAGTATGCAATAAATTATTATAAAGAACGTTGTAAATTGTAATTAAAGCGAGAGTTCATACATAGACTAGTTCTGATTATAGTGACAACGCAGAATTACCTCTTTAACATTTGCGTTGAAAATTATCCCAGTCTGATTTCTCAAGCAGGATTCATGTTTTTTTATTTTTTTTTTTTATTTTTTTTTGTCTATTGAAATTGAAATAAAATGTAATCTTATGTACTTTTAAGCACCAGTCCACATAAAAATCAGACAAAGGGTGATATATGAGGGTTCTCAGAATTTGATGATTTTTCACTCATAGATTTATTTTGAAGTATGAACAATGTATGCAAAATGAAAAATGTTTTGAGTCATGGTAACCATGGAAACCCGGCCAAAGAAATTTCCTTAGCAACCGGCCGATTTTTCAGTGTTGAAGGACAAAAAATCACCTATTTTTGAGGCTTAAAATAACACGTAAATACCATGAGAATTATTCTTACTTATGAATGTAATAAAAATACACATTTATTGTGTTCTAATAATGTAATAAAAAAATTTTTAGGTCTTGAAGTCAGTTCTGTGGTAGACGTTGGAAGGTACACATGTTTTACAAGTTTTGCTGATTCAGCATTTTTCGTGATTTTGGCAATATTCAAGGCCAAATTTTAAAAATGGCCAGATTAATACAGTTGTTGCATGTATCTCACATAAAAGCAGAGGTATTTCTCTTTTAGAATTTGAAGTCAAATCCATGGGCTCTTTTGAAAATCGAATCTGTTGCCTAGCAACAAAAATGGGCTTTTTGATGCATAAAATGAGAAACAATGTAAAAAGTTTACGGAAAAATCAAATGAAAGGTTATTTATGATAAACGAGATACAAATTCTAAAATAGTAT
>NW_026934416.1:0-6017 GCF_032062105.1 Saccostrea cuccullata
CACAAACATCACCCTCTCACTATAGCCTCATTTCCGATGTAAACTCACTTATCTCAATAATCTCACAATGGCCGCCATCATTACACACATCTCTCATCTCAAACACCAAGTACCATATGCACCCTCCATGATACTTACCGTTTTTGCCTGCTCCGAGCTTTTATCTGCTTTCAGCTAAATATTTCGAAAAATGACTGAGATATGACCATTTCAATTCATTCACATTATCCATCATAGTAACCATTCCGCCATTATTATCTAAGAGACGACTATGACGTCACAGTATTAAATTCCATTGTTGTAATACAACTTCCATTAAACGCCAAAAAGTCATTTTTAGACCGATTTTCGAGCGGTTTTCAATGTTTGACACTGTTTACAACTCTCTTCCGCACTGGATAAACCACATTTCAACTCTAAGACAGCCTAAATAACGTTCCTATAACGGCACAAACATCACCCTCTCACTATAGCCTCATTTCCGATGTAAACTCACTTATCTCAATAATCTCACAATGGCCGCCATCATTACACACATCTCTCATCTCAAACACCAAGTACCATATGCACCCTCCATGATACTTACCGTTTTTGCCTGCTCCGAGCTTTTATCTGCTTTCAGCTAAATATTTCTAGACCCCCTTCGCATATGCGTAACTAAGGCACTCTGGATGGCTTGGAGCTTAGAAACATCATTTTCCTGACCTTTCACTCAAATTTTAGTGACAGCATCTGAAAGAGCGTAAAATTTCCTATCAAATGAGTGTTTGAAATACAAAATTCATTGAAAAATGACTGAGATATGACCATTTCAATTCATTCACATTATCCATCATAGTAACCATTCCGCCATTATTATCTAAGAGACGACTATGACGTCACAGTATTAAATTCCATTGTTGTAATACAACTTCCATTAAACGCCAAAAAGTCATTTTTAGACCGATTTTCGAGCGGTTTTCAATGTTTGACACTGTTTACAACTCTCTTCCGCACTGGATAAACCACATTTCAACTCTAAGACAGCCTAAATAACGTTCCTATAACGGCACAAACATCACCCTCTCACTATAGCCTCATTTCCGATGTAAACTCACTTATCTCAATAATCTCACAATGGCCGCCATCATTACACACATCTCTCATCTCAAACACCAAGTACCATATGCACCCTCCATGATACTTACCGTTTTTGCCTGCTCCGAGCTTTTATCTGCTTTCAGCTAAATATTTCTAGACCCCCTTCGCATATGCGTAACTAAGGCACTCTGGATGGCTTGGAGCTTAGAAACATCATTTTCCTGACCTTTCACTCAAATTTTAGTGACAGCATCTGAAAGAGCGTAAAATTTCCTATCAAATGAGTGTTTGAAATACAAAATTCATTGAAAAATGACTGAGATATGACCATTTCAATTCATTCACATTATCCATCATAGTAACCATTCCGCCATTATTATCTAAGAGACGACTATGACGTCACAGTATTAAATTCCATTGTTGTAATACAACTTCCATTAAACGCCAAAAAGTCATTTTTAGACCGATTTTCGAGCGGTTTTCAATGTTTGACACTGTTTACAACTCTCTTCCGCACTGGATAAACCACATTTCAACTCTAAGACAGCCTAAATAACGTTCCTATAACGGCACAAACATCACCCTCTCACTATAGCCTCATTTCCGATGTAAACTCACTTATCTCAATAATCTCACAATGGCCGCCATCATTACACACATCTCTCATCTCAAACACCAAGTACCATATGCACCCTCCATGATACTTACCGTTTTTGCCTGCTCCGAGCTTTTATCTGCTTTCAGCTAAATATTTCTAGACCCCCTTCGCATATGCGTAACTAAGGCACTCTGGATGGCTTGGAGCTTAGAAACATCATTTTCCTGACCTTTCACTCAAATTTTAGTGACAGCATCTGAAAGAGCGTAAAATTTCCTATCAAATGAGTGTTTGAAATACAAAATTCATTGAAAAATGACTGAGATATGACCATTTCAATTCATTCACATTATCCATCATAGTAACCATTCCGCCATTATTATCTAAGAGACGACTATGACGTCACAGTATTAAATTCCATTGTTGTAATACAACTTCCATTAAACGCCAAAAAGTCATTTTTAGACCGATTTTCGAGCGGTTTTCAATGTTTGACACTGTTTACAACTCTCTTCCGCACTGGATAAACCACATTTCAACTCTAAGACAGCCTAAATAACGTTCCTATAACGGCACAAACATCACCCTCTCACTATAGCCTCATTTCCGATGTAAACTCACTTATCTCAATAATCTCACAATGGCCGCCATCATTACACACATCTCTCATCTCAAACACCAAGTACCATATGCACCCTCCATGATACTTACCGTTTTTGCCTGCTCCGAGCTTTTATCTGCTTTCAGCTAAATATTTCTAGACCCCCTTCGCATATGCGTAACTAAGGCACTCTGGATGGCTTGGAGCTTAGAAACATCATTTTCCTGACCTTTCACTCAAATTTTAGTGACAGCATCTGAAAGAGCGTAAAATTTCCTATCAAATGAGTGTTTGAAATACAAAATTCATTGAAAAATGACTGAGATATGACCATTTCAATTCATTCACATTATCCATCATAGTAACCATTCCGCCATTATTATCTAAGAGACGACTATGACGTCACAGTATTAAATTCCATTGTTGTAATACAACTTCCATTAAACGCCAAAAAGTCATTTTTAGACCGATTTTCGAGCGGTTTTCAATGTTTGACACTGTTTACAACTCTCTTCCGCACTGGATAAACCACATTTCAACTCTAAGACAGCCTAAATAACGTTCCTATAACGGCACAAACATCACCCTCTCACTATAGCCTCATTTCCGATGTAAACTCACTTATCTCAATAATCTCACAATGGCCGCCATCATTACACACATCTCTCATCTCAAACACCAAGTACCATATGCACCCTCCATGATACTTACCGTTTTTGCCTGCTCCGAGCTTTTATCTGCTTTCAGCTAAATATTTCTAGACCCCCTTCGCATATGCGTAACTAAGGCACTCTGGATGGCTTGGAGCTTAGAAACATCATTTTCCTGACCTTTCACTCAAATTTTAGTGACAGCATCTGAAAGAGCGTAAAATTTCCTATCAAATGAGTGTTTGAAATACAAAATTCATTGAAAAATGACTGAGATATGACCATTTCAATTCATTCACATTATCCATCATAGTAACCATTCCGCCATTATTATCTAAGAGACGACTATGACGTCACAGTATTAAATTCCATTGTTGTAATACAACTTCCATTAAACGCCAAAAAGTCATTTTTAGACCGATTTTCGAGCGGTTTTCAATGTTTGACACTGTTTACAACTCTCTTCCGCACTGGATAAACCACATTTCAACTCTAAGACAGCCTAAATAACGTTCCTATAACGGCACAAACATCACCCTCTCACTATAGCCTCATTTCCGATGTAAACTCACTTATCTCAATAATCTCACAATGGCCGCCATCATTACACACATCTCTCATCTCAAACACCAAGTACCATATGCACCCTCCATGATACTTACCGTTTTTGCCTGCTCCGAGCTTTTATCTGCTTTCAGCTAAATATTTCTAGACCCCCTTCGCATATGCGTAACTAAGGCACTCTGGATGGCTTGGAGCTTAGAAACATCATTTTCCTGACCTTTCACTCAAATTTTAGTGACAGCATCTGAAAGAGCGTAAAATTTCCTATCAAATGAGTGTTTGAAATACAAAATTCATTGAAAAATGACTGAGATATGACCATTTCAATTCATTCACATTATCCATCATAGTAACCATTCCGCCATTATTATCTAAGAGACGACTATGACGTCACAGTATTAAATTCCATTGTTGTAATACAACTTCCATTAAACGCCAAAAAGTCATTTTTAGACCGATTTTCGAGCGGTTTTCAATGTTTGACACTGTTTACAACTCTCTTCCGCACTGGATAAACCACATTTCAACTCTAAGACAGCCTAAATAACGTTCCTATAACGGCACAAACATCACCCTCTCACTATAGCCTCATTTCCGATGTAAACTCACTTATCTCAATAATCTCACAATGGCCGCCATCATTACACACATCTCTCATCTCAAACACCAAGTACCATATGCACCCTCCATGATACTTACCGTTTTTGCCTGCTCCGAGCTTTTATCTGCTTTCAGCTAAATATTTCTAGACCCCCTTCGCATATGCGTAACTAAGGCACTCTGGATGGCTTGGAGCTTAGAAACATCATTTTCCTGACCTTTCACTCAAATTTTAGTGACAGCATCTGAAAGAGCGTAAAATTTCCTATCAAATGAGTGTTTGAAATACAAAATTCATTGAAAAATGACTGAGATATGACCATTTCAATTCATTCACATTATCCATCATAGTAACCATTCCGCCATTATTATCTAAGAGACGACTATGACGTCACAGTATTAAATTCCATTGTTGTAATACAACTTCCATTAAACGCCAAAAAGTCATTTTTAGACCGATTTTCGAGCGGTTTTCAATGTTTGACACTGTTTACAACTCTCTTCCGCACTGGATAAACCACATTTCAACTCTAAGACAGCCTAAATAACGTTCCTATAACGGCACAAACATCACCCTCTCACTATAGCCTCATTTCCGATGTAAACTCACTTATCTCAATAATCTCACAATGGCCGCCATCATTACACACATCTCTCATCTCAAACACCAAGTACCATATGCACCCTCCATGATACTTACCGTTTTTGCCTGCTCCGAGCTTTTATCTGCTTTCAGCTAAATATTTCTAGACCCCCTTCGCATATGCGTAACTAAGGCACTCTGGATGGCTTGGAGCTTAGAAACATCATTTTCCTGACCTTTCACTCAAATTTTAGTGACAGCATCTGAAAGAGCGTAAAATTTCCTATCAAATGAGTGTTTGAAATACAAAATTCATTGAAAAATGACTGAGATATGACCATTTCAATTCATTCACATTATCCATCATAGTAACCATTCCGCCATTATTATCTAAGAGACGACTATGACGTCACAGTATTAAATTCCATTGTTGTAATACAACTTCCATTAAACGCCAAAAAGTCATTTTTAGACCGATTTTCGAGCGGTTTTCAATGTTTGACACTGTTTACAACTCTCTTCCGCACTGGATAAACCACATTTCAACTCTAAGACAGCCTAAATAACGTTCCTATAACGGCACAAACATCACCCTCTCACTATAGCCTCATTTCCGATGTAAACTCACTTATCTCAATAATCTCACAATGGCCGCCATCATTACACACATCTCTCATCTCAAACACCAAGTACCATATGCACCCTCCATGATACTTACCGTTTTTGCCTGCTCCGAGCTTTTATCTGCTTTCAGCTAAATATTTCTAGACCCCCTTCGCATATGCGTAACTAAGGCACTCTGGATGGCTTGGAGCTTAGAAACATCATTTTCCTGACCTTTCACTCAAATTTTAGTGACAGCATCTGAAAGAGCGTAAAATTTCCTATCAAATGAGTGTTTGAAATACAAAATTCATTGAAAAATGACTGAGATATGACCATTTCAATTCATTCACATTATCCATCATAGTAACCATTCCGCCATTATTATCTAAGAGACGACTATGACGTCACAGTATTAAATTCCATTGTTGTAATACAACTTCCATTAAACGCCAAAAAGTCATTTTTAGACCGATTTTCGAGCGGTTTTCAATGTTTGACACTGTTTACAACTCTCTTCCGCACTGGATAAACCACATTTCAACTCTAAGACAGCCTAAATAACGTTCCTATAACGGCACAAACATCACCCTCTCACTATAGCCTCATTTCCGATGTAAACTCACTTATCTCATAAATATTTCTAGACCCCTTTCGCATATGCGTAACTAAGGCACTCTGGATGGCTTGTATTATCTAAGAGACGACTATGACGTCACAGTATTAAATTCCATTGTT
>NW_026934417.1:0-59776 GCF_032062105.1 Saccostrea cuccullata
AACAAACTTGAATCGCTGCCAAGTATTTACCTGTGTAGTCAGCATATTTTTTGCACACGGTCCTAAACAAACTTGAATCGGTGCCAAGTATTTACCTGTGTAGTCAGCATATTTTTTTTTTGCACACGGCTCTAAACAAACTTGGCTCGCTGCCAAGTATTTACCTGTGTAGTCAGCATATTTTTTGCACACGGTCCTAAACAAACTTGAATCGCTGCCAAGTATTTACCTGTGTAGTCAGCATATTTTTTGCACACGGTCCCCTGACTTGAATCGCTGCCAAGTATTTACCTGTATAGTCAGCATATTTTTTACACACGGTCCCCTGACTTGAATCGCTGCCAAGTATTTACCTGTGTAGTCAGCATAAAAAAAACGTAGTACCTACGTACCAATGTAAAAACACTGTGTAAACAACTCCAGTATTTAAGGGAATAGGTTAGGGTTAGTTAGGGGGTTAGGGTTAGTTAGGGTTAGGGTTAGGGTTAGGGTTAGGGGGCTAGGGGATAGGGTTAGTTAGGGTTAGGGGTTAGGGTTAGTTAGGGTTAGGGTTAGGGGGTTAGGGTTAGTTAGGGCTAGTTAGGGATAGGGGGTTAGGGTTAGCACTCCACTCAGTTGACCCCCCTTTCCCCTCCACCAATCAGAATTGATCACGTGATTTCTCTCAGCCAATCAGAATGAGTATCTATCTAGACCCCTTATACTACTCGGATACATGAAAATGATCTTGATCATGATCAAGATAATCATTGTCGCTGTATAAATTCTTGCGGTTCATAATTGATATATTTCATAAAAGTATACTTTCCACTTTCATCATTTCCACCAGATAGTTACTTAAATTCGAGTGTTCTCGTCCGTTGAAACAGGGACCTATATACAAACGGTCTTGGCTGCCGCTCTTGCTAATTCACTTACAGTAAATTTAGAAAATCTATCAATAAGATATTATATAGAATCAATAGTATCTTTAATTCTTCTTGATGGAATGCTTAAAGAAAAGGATGTGGATTCCCAAGTTAACCCAAGCCACTCTTAATACTGCACGGGCTGAAAAAAAGAGATTTTTTCAACATTAATTTATCAATAATTAACTCTGACAAAATTAGAATTCTGCAAACATTTCTGAAAATCTGGACCAAAGCCATCATCTAGATATAAAATTATGTCTATTCCGCTGCTTCTCCTGTACTTAAGAGGTCTCAGGCATTTTGTAAAAACATAAGGAGCCGAAATCAGGCCGAAGGGCAAAACGTTGAAGCACTAAAATTTGTTATCCCAAGAAAAGGAAAAATATGTCAGTTGTTTACAAAGAGATGTGGTGACACCCTGATTTAAGATCAAATTTGTATTTTAAAAAAGTCTTTTCTGAAAAAATCTATAGCATTGTTCCAATCTTCAAACTTTATCTTTCTTTTCTGAACGTAATGATTTAATTGACTTAGATCTAAAATCAACCTCTTTTTACCAGAGCCTTTATTGACAGCGATGCTCAACGGACTGACTACGTGAGGCTGATGGGACTACCTGAATGCATCCGATCTCCAAAGGCTCTGAACGTGCCAAATCCAGCATTATCTCTAGTAGATTACTTATTATTTTGAAATACATAGTAGGTGGAACACTTTCAAAAGGAACAACATATCCTTCCCTATAATATTTCAAGCCCGTATGAGCACCACTAGGATTCCCAAAACTGAATATGTTTGCGCAGATTGCCCTTAACTCCTTTACCTATAATGATAGGTGTTTTATCAAAATAGGCAATCTGATTAAAAAGTAAATATCTGATCGTACAAGAGTGAATAAGAAGAAAAAGATACATACTGCTCATGAGCAGTTTTACTACTTTCCGTTTGATGTGCGCTTGCGTTATCGTTTGAGCCATTCTGCTAGCGGAGCTGGACAGGCTGATTTCCAGTGACCACACTGACGAGAGTTAAAGCATGTGTCAAGGGCAGAGGGCTCATTGCATTGTTTAAATTTGAAATTATGAAAGGAGTGAGATGGAGCAGGAAACATCTTATCTATTAGAGCTAGATATGGTCGCAGTTGGCTTTTGGTAGGGTTGAACACGGCTTCTTCTTGATGGTCGGAGTAGGGCGCGGTTCTCCGCCTGGCGCATGCGTTTTTTCATTCTCAAATTCTGATGCAAGTTCGTCGCTCTCATATTCTCTGACTGTGTCGTCCAACCACCAGAGGACTTGTCTGCTATTCTAATCAACTTGTCTCTGTGGTTGAGCTTATTAATTAGCCCTGTTGCTAATTCCAGAACTGTACAGTCTGAAATACGCTTCTGCAGCTTCGACAAATAACACAGTAAATTAAGAGTTAAAATTAAACTGCATTTTGTTGCCTTTGTGTTTGAATTTTGCACGCGACTTCTCGCTTAGTAGATTTGGTGATGGTATCGATATCTTTAACAGAAACTGAAATTTCCTCCTTCAAACTTTCTAGTTTTGAATCAAGGTAGGTCGTGAATAAATTGAAGGTGTCCGCAAGGTCTGGCCGTTCTGGGAGTTTTTCTGTGTTCAGACGGTGCAGTTTCTGGTGTACTTGCCAGGACCGTAAAATCGAACTTGAAAGGGGGGGGGGGGGCAGCCACTGAATTTTTTTTTTACTTACCTGGAAAAAGTTGACAAGCAAAAAAAAAAAAAAAAGGAAAATTGCCCAAAGTCGAAAATCATAAACATTAAAAAAAAACATAAAAAAACAAAGGTAATAATTTTTAATAACTCTGATAAATTACTTAAGGAAGCATTCCAACTTGGTAATGACATTACAGAATGTGTAAAACAATATAAATATTTAGGGATAACTCATGAAAACAATGGAAAGTTTACTGAAGCCAAAAAACAACTGTATCAGAAACGTTTAAAGGCATGCTTGAAATTCTATCCAGGGATGTAAAAAATGCTAACCCCTCCTTAAAAACTTTTATATATATTGATCACTGTATTAAACCTATAGCTTTATACGGCTGTGAGAACAGGAGCATTATTAATGTTACTCCAAAAAGGAAAAATATCCCTCTTTTTGATATATTTAAAGATTGGGAAGTTGAAAAACTCAATATGAAATTCTGTAAATACATTATGGGTGTATCTAAATCTTGTACAAATGTAGGAATCTATTCTGAACTACGGAGGTACCCATTATATATAGACATGTTAAAGCAAATATTCATGCACTGGTATAGACTAGAACATACATCATCTAACCTACTGAAAGCAGCTCTCAATGAGTGCAAATCAAACATCATCAACAGTGATTGGTACTCCAGTATATTATTCTACAGTGAAAAACTTATTATTAATTTGTCCCTTTGTAAAAAACTAAGTGAAAACAAATTTAAATTGTACATGAAAAGACAACTACATAATAGTTTTTTAAACACTTGGAACGATATTCGTACCAATTAGTTGGAAGGCTTTGGTAAATTAAATACAGGTCTTTTTATTTTGAAAAATACTTGAATGTGAAAAACCGAGACAATCGGGTGGATTTTATCACAAAATTCAGAATTAGCAATCATTGTTTAAGGGTAGAAACGGGTAGATATTAAAGGAAACTTAATAAATGTGGTAAAAATGAAATTCTACCTTAGGTGTAGAATCTGTCGTTACTGCACCTCAAGTCCAACTGAGGATGAATTGCATTTTCACTAGAATGTTCACTTTATAATGACTCAAGAAGAGAGTTTTTAGATAAAATCTTTAAAACGTTTCCTAATTTGATACTGCTTAACAATGTTGACTTGTTTACATGGATTATGTCAAATGAAGATTCTGAGTTTGTTGTTTTATTATGCCAACTTATAAATGCAAATTTTGATAAGAGAAAACAACATAGTTCAATATAGGCATATTGCAGATATTATATATATATATATATATATATATATATATATATATATATATATATATATATATATATATATATATGTATGTATAATGTATATTCTATACATCCTAAAAGAGGATAGCTAACTCTCTGTTCATTATACAATGTTTGTTTTGTTCTGTTTTGTATATGTATAACTGTGATGATTTTGGGACACTGTTCTGTATGCTCCACTGTGGGCCCAAATTGGTTGAATAAATAAATTCTAAATTCTGTACATTTTTTAACCCCCTCTAGATCCGCGCATGTCGGGAGAGATTTTTCTAAAATGTCTAAAAAGTTTGTTGCCTGCCTCATTGCCGTCACTACTAAAAGCCCCTATTGACCAAGGCGCATTCTGATCTTCTATAAGTTGCTGAACATGTTCAGTAACTTTATGTAATTAATTGGGCCACTCTACATTGTCAAAATTTTCAAAAAAAGTCCTCATTTCAACAGCATATTTTTTTAAAATATGTTACATCTAATGGACACTCTTTCAGAGGATCCTTCATCTATAAACCCTCCTAAGGTTCAAAATAATATGTATCAACAAAACAGAATGAGAGTTTCAAAAAGTGTTCTGGCATAATTCATCCAAGATTTGATAATGGAGGATGGATTCTGTTTGGAACAATATGCAACTGATTCCTGCATTTCAAGTTACTGTAATTACCAGGCATCATAAGCTGGGGATTAATTCCACAGGTACATTTTACATGTTGATCAAACAAAGACTGCATTTTGAACTAACGGTGTTAACATCTTGTGTAAGTTCCCATTTAATGATACCAGCTATTTCACCAACAATAACTTTCCTAAAATATTGTCTTAAATTAATATCTGCATGTGTGGCATCTTTACCTTTCTGAATTGGTTCAATGTTTTGTAAGTGGAGCAGATTTTACACCTTTTAAATTTTTTTTCAATTCATTTTCTGACAAAGAATTTGGATTGACACGTAATATTTCAGCAATATCTGAACATTCATAAACAGACCTGTTAATAACAAAGGATCCCAAACATTCTTTTGCAGATTGTTGATCTGCATCACATAATGTACATCAATATTTTGACCCACCACCCTGAAGACCAGAGTCCCCCTATCCCTTTTTTCGTCAACCTTAGAATTAAAAAATGAAAATTTATGGAACATTCAACCTGTTTTGTTTTCACATGCATACGATTTTGAATTAAAATCTCTTTTTCATTTTCAATTGGTAGAATACAAACAACATTACAAACATACTTGTTTTCATCAGAAATAGATTCTAAAAGTGGTCTTTTTGTTCTCTCTATTTCGCAATGGCTCATTAAAACATCATACATTTTGCCTTAATTTCAGCTCCAATTTTGACAATACAAAATGAAAATCGAAAAGCTTGGTCTGGTAACGGTTTGTAATTTTTTTCTTTATAAACCTTCTCTTCACTAATTCCGTCACACCATCTTCAACAATTGTATAAAACAGGACATTTCCAATATTCAACCCATTTTTTCCAAAATATTTTCAATTTCGAATTGTAGTCGGTGCAAGGTAACAGAAAGAGCTTCAAAATAAAAATCCTAACTCCCATAGAGTTGGAGATGCCAACTCCACAAAACCTGGCATAAACAATTCATTGACATTGAGAGGCTCTGTGCGAGAATTTTCAGAATTTTGAATAAATACATTGCCCTCATTATATATAACTTTGAAAATAGCCGCAGATCTAGAGGGCATAAACAAATCTCGGAACTTTCCATTTTACTCGGGGCTTGAAAAATGTGTACATGGTTTTGAGAAAGAAAATCGTACTGGAATCTATATTGTTTCTTACTCCGCAAAAGATCAACCCTAATTGCTAGACACTGTTTTGGAGAAAGAGTGTTATTGTTTCCTAGCCACAAGTTCTAAATTTGCTTCCAACGGGGATCATTCATATCTTTCAAATGGTCTTTCAACATAAAAACACCAGTCTTATTTTCGTCTTGCATTTCACAAAACTCATTCGCTTTAGATATAAAAGGTTTCAGACGTTTATGATGTGTGTGCTTCGCAGAGACGGAATGAAGGGGGTAATTTAAACACCTTAGGTTTTGTTGTAACCTCATACGAAAACATTCATTTTCATCACTATTTCTAATCAAAAGTGACTTTGAACAGTTTGCATGAATACAATGCACTAACAATGTATCATAAATTTGAAGAAGCTGACCATGGAGGAGGACACCTCACTCTCATCAAGTAATGATCTACATTCAGGACATGCACTTGACAAAGAAATCCAACCAAAATGCATTCTTTACAAAAAATGTGATTACATTTTTAAATATAGGGGTCACCTGGGGCATCTCTACAAATTGTGCATTTGAAATATTGCGCAACTTCAGCATTGCAGAAGCGCATCATAGGAATAATTCTAATAATAACATTCTTGACCATTTCAGATTCAGACGCAGAAGCAGTATCAACAATTGATTTATCTACGTGGGGGTAAAGAAAACGATCTACAGGGGGACAAAAGGAGTATAATGTTGAGCCCGATGGATGATCTACACTAACAGGGATTACTTTTTAGGGGACAAAAAGGAGGATGAAGTTGAAGGGCAGTCAGAGGATGTGGCGTCTGTTGGCTCCGTCAAAGGTCTTGCCTTGTATTTGTCTTTGTCCGCGCTGTGATAGGAGTGTTCTTGTCGGATGAAACTGTTCTTTTTTGGACTGCGATGGGACGTTTTACTTTCACTTTAATATTTTCTTTGATCTGCCAGGTTTTACATAACAGTTGTCAAAATTGTATGAATGAGGCAAAAGTTCGTACAAAACAGATACATGTAAATTAACAACAATGTCGTCTTCAGCCTGGCTGTGTCTTGTCAGTCTTAGTCTTCATGCGGTGCAAATTCTAGAAGGATGAATGTTATCAGAGTCAATGTCAGTGTTGTAAGCTTGAAATTTTCTTTGGGGTGGGATTTAGAATTCACGGCGATTATTACACCACAGAGTCTGCACATACACTTTCATTCATGCTTCATTTCAGGAAAAGATTGATTGTACATATATATTGCTTAACGTCCCTCTCGAGAATTTTTCACTCATCTTGCCGGTGGAGAGCTGCGAGTTTTGTCCTATACTCGGTACTCAGGGCCATTGATCAGCACCTTCTGCGACACGGGACCTCGGTTTTTACGAAGGACCGGTCTCCACGTCCTACATTGGATTCGTACCCGCGACGTAAGGATTGACTCCTTACTTCGCGACTTTAGAGCAGACGCTGTAGCCACTGGGCCACGTGGGCGATTTCTGGAGAAGAAATGAATCGAAATTTCATATAAATTTTGTTATTTTTAGGTCACCTGAGATACTCAGGTGACCTATTGCTATTCGTTTCGTCCGGCGTCCGTCGTCGTGTGTTAACATTTGAACCTTTTCAGCTTCTTCTCTGAAACCACGGCATCAATTTCAACCAAATTTGGTATACAGCATCTATATGGGCAAAGGGGAACAAAAATTGTGAATTTTATGGTCCCCGCCCCCCTTGGGTCTGAGGGGTTGGGCCAAAACCACTTCAGTTATTGCAATCTTTAAAAATCTTCTTCTTTACTCCTGGACATCAAGCAGACAAACTGTTGGCATGAATGTAATGAGCATGGAGTCCTCTACCTAATTGTGAAATTCATGGCCCCAGGGTCAGGGGTTCTAGTGCTAGGGCGGGGTTATATAAATTATATAGTGAAAATGCATTAATTCTTTGAAAATCTTCTCTGCTCCTGGGTATTAAGTAAACTAACTAAGTACATAGTTATGAAGCAAATGTGCTTCTTCCAAAATTGTGAATTTTATGGCCCCAGGATCAGGGGTTCTGGTGTAAGGGCGGGGTCCTATTGATTATATAGTGAAAAGACATGAATTCGTTGAAAATCGTCTCTGCTTCTGGGTAATAAATAAACTAAGTAAGTACAGAGTTATGTTGAGCAAGAATCCCTCTTCCAAAACTGTGAATTTAATGGCCGCAGGGGTCTGGTGTCAGGGCTGGGGCCCGTTTTACAAAAGAACTTATGACTAAGACCAAAAACTTTAGATGATTGTAAAATTTTGCAAAATTGATAATTCTATTCAAAATTATTTGTGTAAAAACATCTTACTATATTTCTGAAAAAAACCAGAAGTCTCTGTCGAGACTAAAGCTCTACTGGTTTGTACTTATAGCAAAGGAAGAGAAAAGTACTTAAGCAGTTGGAAATTGAAACTTTTCAACAGCAATAAATAGAATAATGATCCTTGATTAAGTCTCTTTATGTTCTTAGTGCAGTCTACTTGCATGCCACATTTATATTATAATCAGACTAAAATTGTATTTGGAGTAGCAATTTGAAAGAATTTCACAGAAATGTCTATTTTTAGTAACCACGGCAACACCGTTCATCGAAATCAAAAACCGATATACAGAATTATGTATCTTATTGTAGTCTACTTGTGTGCCAAGTTATATTGAAATCAGACTAAAACTGTAGAAGGAGTTGCATTTTGAAAGAATTTCACAGAAAGGATCATTCTCTATAAGGCCGTTTTGCGGCCTACAATGACTTCAATTTTTCAAATAGTAATTTTTCCCTTAAAAATTGCATGAATCATTAGGCTTATCTTCCAATTTAATGATAAATATTGGTTTGTTAATGATACAATAGTATTTTTAATGATATAGGGTCACAAAGTAAGGTACTATCGGTCCGTATTAGCATTAGAGTAATGGGAAAACTCAAGCGGGTGGCTGTGTTGGATAACTCCTACGCATGTCATAACCACCTTTAACCAACACCAAAATTTGCATGTAAATTTCTTATAAGCATAAAAAGTGACTACTAAATTATGAATTTGGTTAAAGGTGGTTATGACATCTAAATAAAAACTTTTCACTTCATTTTTACGATATTTGCAGAAATAGCTAACTACCTACAATGAAGGATATCAGCTTATGTAGATTATTATCATTTTTTTTTTTTGTAAACTTTTGGTTACAGTACAATTTTCTTTTGATTTACTAAGATTTATATCAGCCATGCATATTTATTAAAAAATGTGAACTTTTTACTTAAAAATCTAAGAATCAAAGGACTGAGAAGACTGGATGTCATGAAATTACAAGTGGTGACGTTTCTTTGAAATGTCTGATAAAAATTAAGAAATAAAAACTTTTTATAGAATATAAGGTGTGAATATGAGTTATCTTTTATATCTTTAATGATAGTTTGGTATATCTATATATGCTACTTCTTTGAATTTCGTTATGAGTACTCCATATATTCTTTGTTTTTCCTTGTGAGTACTGTTTATGTTCTAGAAATGATGAAAACAATCTTTGTTGAAGCGATAACATGCATTTATTATTTGTGTCACATACTTTTTCCTATGGGTACACACATAATGTTTATATGGACACTTCCGTACAAGCATCATGTGATCCATATTTTGTTAACTGGGTCTTAATATTGAGAGGACTCAATCTATTCATCACACTTCTTTGATATTACCGATATAAATTACGATAACATTAGTCCTGTCTTAGAAATTAAACTGGTAAAGAGGAGAGGGATTTTTAAATGTAATATGTGATCGATATACATCTAATTGAATGTTGCTTTACCCCATTTAAGGATTTTTTAACCAGATAAAGAAATCAACCACTTAAGGTCAAGTGTTTATGCATAGTTGCATTAATAACCAAAGTCCAATGCGGGACGGGACCTTTTTTTGTAAAAAGATAATATCCAAAAGACCGATGACATTTACTTTTAATGCTAAAGATTAAAGGTATGGAACCGTCACTATCCGTGCTAAACAAGTTTTTGACGCTGCACTGGGAAAGAGACTGAATTTAGCCTTCTGGTTTAAAGAGTGGGAAAGGAGCATCAAAACCTTAGGGTCCATTTTGTACCTGGGATGTTGTAGAACTCTTAATTCCATATACATTACTATACTAGTATGTACCAATAACTTCAGAATCTGATATGCATAGTTGAAGGAACTGTTAGAATTCTGCTCCACTTTATGTTGTGCCATTAGACAAGGGGGGGGGGTCTCAACTTTTTTACATTTAAATACATAAAATTTAGATGGCATTTTTAATTGAATATAATGGCAACACGAGTAATTAAATTAAAGCAAAGCCATTTTACGACGTTATTTCATTTAACTTAGAGATGTATATTTTAATGCAACCGCACTAGGTTATATGTATTGACTATTTACATGTATATGGATAGTCAACATGTACTTGCATTGATGTTTTTATGCCCTTAGTTCTTTATTTTTTTGCAGTTGTTGAATTTCTTTTCTTAATTACTACTTCAGTTTTATTTAATCACAATGAAAATCCATTCAGTGCTTTCAACATTTGAGACATAACTTTTAGAGTTCAATAGAAAATTAGAAATCTCATTTCTAACATTATTATTTTATGCGTAAAATAAGTACCACATCTATAGAAATGATATACAATTACAATATAATTATATATGATATAATACTTCTCAATAAATTGCAAATTAAACTTTTTCAGCACCATTCAGTGTGAATTTCGTGAATTTCGTAAAGATTTACGTTCAAAATATGCAAAAAGTGGATGCATCGGAATTCTTGTCATATCTTGAACCGAAAATTTAAAAAATCTTCGAATTTATTACTTAGGTCTGATGTATTTCCGACATAAATAAACAATTTTTTTTCATTTACATTCAGAAACATGCATAAAAACTTGATTTGAATAGACCTACCCTCAATTTTTCTTTAACTGACAGCCATTTTTTATCTCTAAATCACGTGACTTAGATGATCCATGTTGAAAAACAAACATCAAAATCATGAACTAGAGTGATTATAGTTATACAAAATCACATTTTAAAGTGATTTTATCGTAGGCCGGAAAATGGCCTTATAGAGAATGGACCTTTCTATTTTTAGTAACCACGGCAACACCGTTCATCGAAATCAAAAACCGATACACAGAATTATGTATCTTATTGTTTTCTACTTGTGTGCCAAGTTATATTGAAATCAGACTAAAACTGTAGAGGAGTAGCATTTTGAAAGAATTTCACAGAAATTTCTATTTCTAGTAACCACGGCAACGTCGTTCATCGAAATCAAAAACCGATACACAGAATTATGTATCTTATTGTAGTCTACTTGTGTGCCAAGTTATATTGAAATCAGACCAAAACTGTAGGAGAAGTAGCATTTTGAAAAATTGTTTACAGACAGACAGACGGACAGACAGACAGACAGACGGACGGACGACGGACGCATTACTATCGCATAAGCTCTTCTGGTCTCTGACCAGTAGAGCTAAAAATTAAAATAATTTTGATATAATGTTTATTAAAAAGTTATATGAGGAATTGAATTTGGTCTTAAGTCGTAAGTCCTTTTGTAAAAAGGGCCCCTGGGCTCTATTGATCACCCAGTGAACATGCATTAATTCTTTGAAAATCTTCTCTTCTCCTGGGTATTAAATTAACTAACTAAGCACATAGTTATGATAAGAGAGAGTGCCTCTTCCAAAACTGAATTTTTGGCCCTAGAACAGGGGTTCTGGTGTAAGGGCGGGGACTCTATTGATCATATAGTGAAAATGCATTAATTCTCTGAAAATCTTCTTCTTTGCTTCTGGGTATTAAATAAACTGAGTACATAGTTATGTTAGGCAAGAGTGCCTCTTCTAAAATTGTTAATTTTATGGCCCCAGGGGTTCTGGTGTCGGGGCGGGGCTCAATTGATCATATAGTGAAAATGTATTAAATCTTTGAAAATCTTCCTCTCTGCTTCTGGGTATTAAAGAAACTAACTAAGTATATAGTTATGGTAATACAGAGTGCCTCTTCCCAAATTGTGAATTTTATGGCCCCAGGGTCAGGGGTTCTGGTGTCAGGGCGGGGCTATATTGATTTTATAGTTAAAATACGTTATTCTTTGAAAATCTTTTCCTTTGCTCCTGGGTTTTATGCCAATGATCCAAGTATATACAGTGGACCCTCATTTATCCGGACGCCTTAGTTCCCAGTCAATTTGTCCGGATATGTGAAGCATCCGGATATCTGAATCACCAGCTTAAAAAGACAGAATAACATTTTAAAATTTCGTTCCGATGAAAAATCGTCCGGATACTGAAGCATCCGCATATTTGGCGTCCGGATATCTGAAGGTCCACTGTATATTTATGATGAAGAAAGGTGCATCTAGGAAAAAAGGGTTATTTATTTCTCCCATCTGGGTCATTGGGGGGATTACATAGTCTGAAAATAAATTAATGCTTTGAAATCTGCTCTCTGGTATAAATTAACTATTTTATTATATAATTTGCGAAATTTTGAAATATGTGGCCCCAAGGGTCAGTGGTTCTTTTGGGGTGAGGTGCACAACTTGTTATCAAGTTGAAGAACATTTTCTCTTTGTTACTCTGATGTGCCTCTGGGTATTAAGTAAATAGAGTAAGCATGCTAAGTCTATAATTATGATAAGCAATGGTGCCTCTTTAAACTTGTGAATTGTAATTTCATGGCCTCTGGTTTAAAACATGAACCAAATTTAATTGTTTGAAAGTTGTTACACAATACTCAGGAGACCTATAAGGCCCGTGGGTCTCTTGTTAGCTCTACTGGTCATAGACCAGAAAAGCTTATGCGATAGGTATGCGTCCATCGCGTGTCTGTCTCTGTTTGTAATCAATTTTTCAAAATGCTACTTCTCTTACAGTTTTGGTCTGATTTCAATATAACCTGGCACACAAATAGACTACACTTAAGATACATAATTCTATTATTCGGTTTTTGATTTCGATAAATGGTGTTGTCAAGGTTATTGAAAAAAATTCAATGAAATGCTTTGAAAATGCTATTCTTCCTACAGTTTAGGACTGATTCAGTATAATGTGGCACATAAGTGAAGTAGTCTACCCAAGATACATGAAGGATATTGAGATAACGAACAGTATTCAATATGAAAGTCAATAAAACAATACAAAAAATAGGAGCAGACCTAATACGGACCACCAGAACATCGCAGGTGGGATCACGTGCCATGGATATAGGATTTGCAGGTCTCCACCGGCAAGTGGTGTCGACGTAGACATTTTGTCTACTTCAAGTTCCATATTCTGGGAATTTCTTGCTGAACTAAGAACGTTTTCCTCTTTCCTTTCCACTACTTTTCTTTGGACAGCCTGTACAGAACCAGATTGAATTTTTCCTGATTAGAAAATTCTCACTTCCTCTTAATCCAACACATGTTTAATGGAACCAACAGTTGCACTAATCGCAGTTACTGGTTTAATGCTAGCTCCCTCATATAAAAACGTTAGCAAAGTCTATCTTTGGTAGTAGCACAGAGGCAATTCTTGTGTTGGATAAAATTTCACAGGCGCAAACATTTCCATTTTCGAAGAACTGTTAGTTTGCACATGGGAAGACCGCTGGTGAAGCCGATGGTCATCGTCTCTACAAGTGGTTATCTTATAGCCATATTAGGATCAGACAAGGGAGATAACAAAAACAACGATGAGCCCATCCTAAATGACATGCTGGCTGCCAATTTACAAGATATCACATGAGTAAGAACTAGATAGGAATAGAATAAGGACATCTTCATTATAGAATAAGGATTTTGTCATCCTCTAGATCTCTTGAAGGGCGGGTAATTCAGGGAATTTAATTATGAATGTATGTATTGGTAATTGTAACATGTATTTAATTATTCCATTATTAGGTGCGCTGGGTAGTTAAATCTTCCAAGGCTAGAATCGAAAGGAGGACTTTCCTCGCAAAGTTGTCGCCTGCGTGGTTATAGCATCTTCTCTAGAGTCGCAAAGTAAGGAGTCAATCTTTACGTCGCGGGTTCGAATCCCCTTGTGGGACGTGGAGATCGGACTTTCGGATAAGACCGTATAACCGTGGTCTCGTGTGACAGTAGATGCTGGCACGAAAAAGATCCCTCATTGCTCAATGGCCTTGAGTGCCGAATATAGGACAAAATTTGTAGCTCTCCATCGGCATGTGGTGGCGTGAAAAGTTCTCAAGAGGGACGTCGAACAACATACATTTAATCATTCGTCGTAAAGTTTTCCCAAAAATTCGCAGAAGAGAATATGTCTGTTCTATCAGTGTTGTAGGAAACAGGTACATCTTCTACCTGCAACATGTATGACCTGAATACCAGCACCTAAATATATACTGTCCAGTTGTATAATTATATAACGTTTAGTGTTTATAAAGAAGTTTTTACGAAGCATTATACTTATAAAGCCATAAATTGTTACCCACTTTTCTCTTCATTATTATTTGTAACTTCCTGGACAAAATGATGAAGGGGCTTTGATGGTCAAGATGATTTTTCTCTCTCAAAATAAAGTTGAACACTTTAAGGATGGATTCTTCTCATATTTCTTATAATTGCAGAATCTTAATTTTCTGAATACTCATTACTCAGACTGTGTTTGACATTTTAACATCCAAACACTTTGGTGAAATCGGCCTTGATTTTCAGTCAAGGTCATTTGAAAGTAAGTCCTAAAAATAGTACTTTTACACAGAGAAATTTTGAAATATTTGCATAGGAATAAATTTTGCTGACAGAAAAAATACCTTGCTTAATAAAATTAAAGTTGTAACTCATTATTGATCACTAACTTACAACAATTGAGCTGGTGGAAAGAAAACATGACATCCTCGATATTCAACAAATATATTTAATCCGAATTTCCTCGAATTAAAAAAAAGTCTTGATTTTTCATAAATTTACATTAAATTTCATGTCAGTTTTTACAATTGACCATATGTCAAATATTTAGATTTCTCTCTGTTGATTCATCAAATGTTCAAGATTATTTTACAAGGTAAAAATGATAAGGTAATCGGACTAATTATTGAAAAAAAAATCCGAATTCTCCCTAAATTTTCTTAAAAATCATAAATGTTCAAAATATTTATAATTTCCTCCCAGAATAAATAACCACATAATGATAACAAATCAGTGTTATAAATTGAAGACAAACATACCTTTATTCATAATACTTATAAAAATATTTATTTCACAAGAGTAAGTTGGCCCCTCTCTTGTTTCTTTGCATGCTATCACTTGTTTCCTAAAATTTAGTAAAATTGAATTTTATGAAAACTTTCAAAAGGATAGTAAAATTTTCATGCATATGTAAAGTACATTGTATCAACCTAGTCACCTTTCTTCCTTGAGAAATAATCTCCTCCTCTTTGCCTTTGTAGTTAGAGACAGTGCCTTTTTACGACTAGCAGACATGTCCCTTTTTGCAGTCAATTTTTTGGTGTGTCCGCCTGGTGATAATGCCATTTTTTGTTCACCTAAATTTAAAAAAAATCACATAGAATAGATATTGCATTTCATGAAAGCTAAATTTCACAGACGATTCATAAAAGAGTAATCAAAAGGAAGCAACATAGACCAAAACAGTGACAGAAAGTAAGAATGACTACATTTAGCAAATTATTCTGTGCTGCAGTCAGGACCAAATGAGTGATCAAATCGATTACTGTGGTTTAGTCAATTTTCGTTGGCATCAATTTTCATTGATTTTGTAAAACAGACTTTTTCGAGAATACACAATTTTCTGGACAAGAGCATTGCATATACAAATGAATAAAACATTTTTTAATTTAATGAACATTGAATTTCATGGATCTGCTCAACAACAAAATCCTCGAAAATTGCTGCTCAACGAATATTGATGAAACCACAGTAATCAATAGGATGAATTTAAATATATTGAGTTATAAGGTGTACCTCAATCAAATACCGTTGCCCTAGCTTTTTCTGTGCAACACTAGCTGCCACTCTGTAGCCAATGGTACAACTGGAGAGGCGGGGTTTAGGTGCCTTGGAAGCTACTGTCTTGTTGGAGCTTTCATTTGCTTGGTTGCTTCCGAGATTAGCAAGGTTGGTGGTATGTTTCTCCAGTCTGTTGAAAATGCCCAAAAGATCTTGCTTTAGGTTCTCACTCTCTTATAAAGGCAGTCCATAGGGCAGTGAACTGTAGTTTTCTTTGTATTTCTTTTGTGGTGGCACCATACTTCGCTACACTGGCTGTGGTCATTGAATGGGTGAAGAGCCAGAGCATCAAGGCCTTTCTCTATCCCGGTGGGATTCCCCTGGTTTTGAGAGATCATATAGTTGAAAGACTTTTGAATGTATTTTATCACTTTTGATGACAAACTGTTGTGTTTCTTTTGCAGAGCATAGAGTGAATTTGATACATTTTTTTAAATATGGTTTTTGTCAGAGTGTTTTTTAATGCTGCGATCAATCTCTGTGAATTCTTGACATTGTGGTTGTGTCGTCATCCCCAGCTAGTGCCTCTACTTGAATCCCTTTCTATAATGTTGATTTAACCAATTCCACCACCATGTCAGATTCAATTGACTTGGAGCTACCTGTACAAATTCTGTGCACTATTATTAATCGTTGAATTCCAAAAGGAGCTTTTCTTTTAAAATACACATATCAATTTATTACAGAGTTATTCTGTCAGATCATAGTCCATATGGGACAAACTTAAACTAGAGGTACTGTGAGCAATTAGCTCACTAAATGATACCCTTTGCCTCCCATATCTATAAAATGGCAGTGGCAGTGTTTCACTCTGGAAAACCCAAAAATATGTGTCCGATCAAAAAGTAAAATAGGAGGTGCACAATGGCAATATGTAATATAGATTCCGTGAAAGTTTCATTAAATTTCATTCAGTGGTATATGAGAGAGCAGTTACGGATAAAAGATGGGTACCCCAAAGCATAACAGACAGACGGACAGACAAACCGATTATAGTATACCCTCCCAGTTTTCAAGCGGGCGCTTATAATAACTTAGTGATTATAAGCCAAAAACTGTACATTAAAAAAGTACAAGATGATGTAATAACAAGAAGTCTGCAACTGAATGTTCACTAGTAATGCCCCCACTCTGATGTGAATATATATCCTTTAATGTTTACACTTTGATTTGAGTCCCAGCATCTGGCGTGTCTATGATAGAAGAGAGTGCTAAACTTTCAAGCATCTGCGATGAGTAGTTTCTGAGAAAACTGTGACAAAAATTTTCTACAGATAGACACACTGACAGACACACAAGGGTAAAATTTAAAACAGTTTATCACCCTCGCCTTAGAAGCAGGGATTTAAAAATGTTCTAAGAAAGTGCTGATAAGTAGAAATACCAAAATTATTGGTACAAAAAAAATGTTTTTCTTAATATTCATAATCCCAAGAATTAACCTTTGCAGGGAGACCAATAATCTGAGGAATTATAATTACCTGTCCAGTTTCTTTTCCATTCATGTGGAACTGGGGCTTGGTTTTTTTTTTCTGCTCGTTCACAAATTCTACGTGATTTGTTCCAAAAGCTATAACCCACAATTTTTCCCGTCTGGCTTCCTATCATTGAGCAGTGTCTGTTACGATTTGTGATAAAAATATGAGTATATAGCTAGTAATCAAGCAAATAAAAGATCTTTGTGACAGACAACCTGGAGAATAAAATTATGTTTACTGATGTAAATCAAATATTTTTCACTTTAAAAAATACATTTATACTAGTAATTATTATGCTAAGATTGTGTTTTTTCTTACTCACTTTTTTGCCCCCCCCCCCTTCTCACTCTCTCTACACTCTACATTTACAAGTATAAAATTAAATTTACCAGTAAAGCTGTCATATGACCTCCCACTTCCTCGCTTCTGCCATGCGTCATCTACACTCACAGTAATGGAGGAAGATTGATTGCTCCTTAAAAATTAAATAATTATTAATAATAAATGAATATCTTTTAGACAAGAGCTAAGCTCATATGTTATGGTTCACAAGAGTACTTTAGCAAGAAAAAAAGCAGAAATTAAACCCATCGTGAATGCATGCTATTATTGTTTTTTTTTTAAAAAACATTTGAATGCATGCATATACATGTACAAAATTAAAATTAATGAAGTTCTCGCAGCAAGAAATTAAAACCATGCATTGGCGATTGGTATTTTTAAAGATTTGTGAAATTTCAACACCATAGAATTTATATGATTTAAAGTATGTAGTCCCACTTTTACCCCTAGGGCAGTGCATGATTTTAACAAACTTTGATACACTGTTGTGTCAGTCTGACATCCATTAGAAGAACGCTAGTCATTTAATACATGTTTAATTAATCCATACACATGTAATGTAATCTTCACTGCACTGCATTTTTCACCAAAATATAATTGTTAGTACATGGCATGTACTTACATAGATGTTGTCAGGACGTCCTGTTCAAGAGCTTCCTGAATTGTTTCTGTTGCAACTGACTCTATGGCAGATCCAACCTCTTCCTGTCTGCTACTCAGTAATGTTCTACTGACAGGTGGGACATTTAATTCAACAAGTATTCCACTGATTTGTTCATAACCAATGCCAGTATGTTGGACAGCTGCAGAGGAATTTCATATAAATGCTTAGAATTAAATATAGGTCAACAGGAATTACAAACCTAAGGATATCTGTTATTGTTTTAACAACTCACCTGCAGCTAGCTTGCTGTTAGCATCCCAGACTATTTTATGTCTCTTTCCGGTTGGCACATTATTAATATACTGGCATTGGGTATTCATGCATGGTATCTTGAGCATAGCTGCAAGTCCAAAGGGAATAATCCCCGTGCTATGAGACAGTTGAAGGGTTAGACCACACTTTTTACATCCGGAAAGTCCATCTGCCAGCACTCCTAATTCAATAACTCTACGTCCTGTCCTCCAGTCCTTATCCAGTCTAGACTTGTTTCTTTCCTAGGATTAAATCTCTTACATTTAAAATATGTTAAACATAAATATCTACATTCTCTTTTTTATTTATTGTAAATATAAAATTTGAGAAAAAAAACCAAATTTATTCTTATAGTGCAATGCATAAAATAGGCCTAATTAAGTTTTTTTTTTTAAATTCTAACACTTAAAATAAATTAAATTGAATTGTCAGGGAACATATACAGTAGTTGGCCATAAATTAGTTCCCAAAATGGCCGCCGTAGTTTCCGTAACTCGGTTTGGAGATGATATTTCGTCTCTTAGTTTCTAAATATGTTAAAAAATCTAACCTTTCTGCATCCGAATAAAAGCACGAATATCGATATGGGGTTTTTAATTTATCTTCTTAATTCTATTTCCGGTTTGTTTGTTGATAATTGTCTGCTAACAAGTTACAGCTTTTTAAAAAGCTTGCCTCTCTAAATCAATAAATATTTGCATGAGGAGTGATAAACCTTTTGAGTAATACTTTTATGGGTTTGAAATATGTCCTTACTTTATATTTTGAAAACCTTGTTTTAATAAAATCCTTGATTTTATTTAACTTACTGTTACAGAAAAATAATCTCGACACTGCATACTAGAAATTTATTCTGTTGGGGGGGGGGGGGGTCTACAGGTGAAGTGTTCTGCCCTTGGATGTAAATTGAAAGCTACATGTACATTACACCTATTATTACATGTATATAATTATAATATCAATAATATCTGTGATGAATTCATGCATTGTGAACATTTTCAAAGATGTATATAATTAAAAATACACATTTTGTCAGAGTGTACTATACAATTATAGACTTTTGATGAGGTCAATACATGTTTTTATGGACCTGATGAGAGTATATCGACCTATTACGAAGTTTTTGTTTTATTATAATTACCTTAACATTTTAACACTACAAGTATACAACAGGAAACAACATTTGTTTATTTGATCAACAATATGTAACATCTATAACATCAACAAAATAAAAAATTACTTTAAACTAAAAGATTATTCACTGTTTAGGTAGTATGTTGTAGTTGATGGAAATGTTCGAACAGTTATACATCAAAGGCATTGGATATTGGTTACAGGCTTTGTTTTCTACTTTAAGCTGAGAATTTGATGAAACAACATTCTGAGGCATTTCAACGTTTTTCAAAAGTTCATCAAAGTATTATTTAGAGAACGAGACAGGTTCTGTATCGCAGATTTGTGACACGATCCAATCAAAATCACCTCAATGAAAATCAGCTCCTCCCATAATGTTAATAAGATGTCATGTATATTTCATTTCTTTCTGAATCTCTGGGCGCGCGCGCGCGCGCGCGCGCGCGCGCGCGCGCGCGCGCGCGCGCGCGCGCGCGTGGTAAATCTGAAAAAAAGTTAATTCCCATGCCAATTAGGGTTCCTTGTAAATTTCACTCTATCCGTAGACAGCGTGAGATTTCTAGAAATTTCTAAAGTTACTTTGTCATATTAGTTTTGGAAACGACGAGAAGAAGGATGGATGTAGATAATTTTAAAAAGCTTGACTTTGTAACTGATGAAGTTGACGATTTAACTTTATTACAGATCTGTGCAGATATGGAAACGGAATACCATGTATTTGAGGGCATTCAAAATCTCAGTTTTTCTGAAAATTTTGATTTCGATGCAAACCAAGGTCTTGGGAAAAACGGTTTGAATTCAATGGATTTTGATATCGGGGATTTGAGCTCTTTAATGGAAACCGAATGTGAAGTGAAGAAAGAACTGAAAGAGAGCGCTAGGTTTGGACCGCTCGTCAATGATGAAGAATTAAAATGCCTTGTAGAAAATCAGGAAAATAAAAATACTAAGAGTAATACAAAATGGGCTGTTAACGTTTTCGAAAGTTGGCGCGAGCAGAGAGCTGAGGATATTATCGAGCTTCATTTGATGGATACGAAAACAATGAACCATTGGCTAGAGCGTTTTATCGTGGAAGCGCGCAAGAAAGACGGGGCTGAATACCCTCCAAAAACTCTCTATCTCATTTTATGTGGACTATTGAGGCACTTGAGACAAAAAAGGTGTGTACGATAAAAATTTTCTAGATGAGAAGGAAATATCTTTTGTCGGGCTAAGAAAAGTTTTAGACGCGAAAATGAAATCGCTCGTGGATAGAGGCGTGGGATGCGAGATCCGCCAAGCTGATCCTATATGGCCTGAAGATGAGGAGAAATTGTGGCGAGAAAATGTTTTTGGGAAAGAAAACAGTGAACAATTACAACACACGATGTTTTTTTATTCATGTAAATTGTTTGGTTTGAGGGCCTGCGATGAGCACCACAAATTGCAATGTGAACAATTTTCCATTGGAAACGATACCCATGGACAGTTTATTCAATTTGTTGGTAGAACATCAAAAACCTACATGGGCGGTTTGGGTCAGATGAATTTACAAAGAATCTGAAGCATTACTGTGAGCCTGGTAAGTAAAACTCATAATAACTTATATGGATACATTAAGACACTAATTTAAAATTTTAAATTAAGGTTTAACGAAATGGGGGGGGGGGATTACTGTATGAGCCTTTTTGGTAAATAGTTATGTATGAGACCTGCATGTAAAAGATTGTAATATTTATGTGGATATTTTAAGACCTGTAGATGTAAGCGGTGATTATCTAATTACTCATATAATTTACAGGTGATCGGTGCTTAGCAGAATATTTTCAGATATACCTTGATGCGTTAGATGGCACGGGGCCATTTTATCGGCGAACGCTTCCCGGAACCTCCGAAAAGCCTGTGCGTTGACACAGGTTGTGGGCATAAACAAACTGAAAACGTTTATGAAGACAATATCGCAAAAAGGAGGACTACAAGGGAATTATACCAATCACAGCGGAAAGAAAACGTGTGCTACGCAGCTATACATAGGAGGCTAATTGTATTCGGCGCGTCGGCGCGCCCGCGCGTCCATCTCATCCCAATATCACACAAGTATTTTCTCCCTGCATTAAAACACTCAAATGACAGCGATTTTATTTATAATTTAAGCATTATCGGCTATATTCAAGTCGACACCCCGAGCCCGATTGTATTTTTTTGGTTAGGTGGATCCAGAAAATTTTCTTTAGGAAGTGGTGGCTCAAATCGGAAGGGGAAAAGGATTAGAGACATAGCTTTAGTAATTTTACTATGTCAATTAAAAAAGATAGATTTTTCCAGGGATCCGGATCCCCCTTGTCTAACCACGATTTGTGCAAGTGTAATCCGAAATTTACTGCATTTTTTTAGTTGACCTATTCTCTCTTCTCTCTCTCTCTTTACATACATATTATATATTAATAGTTATATCTCCAAACTTTAACTATAGCATTAAAAAACATTTACTGCTTTTGTTTTTATAAATCAACTTTATGCATAACACATAGGCATCGGAATCTGAGAGGGGGGGCTTATAAAGATGGACATCATATAGGTATTCAACATTGGGGCGTAGGTTCATTTAGTCCCCCCTCCCCCGACTCTCATCAGGCAAGGCAGTGTAGTCCTAGAAGAAGGGTAAGTGGTAGTGTAAGTGGTAATGTTTGAAAGAAAAAAATTGGTACTAAAGAAGTGCCCCCCCCCCCCCTCACGAAAAAGGATTTTCTTGTTTGGACAATAGACATATTTTACGTTTTAATAATTTTTTTTTGGGGGGGGGGTTGCTTGCTAAGATTTTTCAGGTTCAAATTTTTTTTCCTTTCACTTAACCCCCCCCCCCTTTCAATTTGCTTCCGAAAAAAAACCCCGGAAAATTAAAAATTGCCAAAACTCGAAAATCCTATTCCGTGGGGGGGGGGGGGGGGGGGGGGGTAGTAGCCAACTTTTCTCAGGGTCAACTTCCTTTCACTTCCAATTTTTTCCTATATTTCCTTGCTATAAATGTACTTTGATAATAAGTGGGGGCCAACCTTATTTTCAATGGACATTTTCTATAGTAAAGGTAATGTTGGGGAAAAAAGTGTGGTGGGGGGGGGGGGTGGGGGGGTAGAACAGAGGAAAAGTCTTACTTTTTGGGCATATCATTCTAAGGTTATGATGATCAAAACAACCTTACCTTTTTGACTCTGTAGAATCTTTTTTCATTAATTCTCACATCTTTCTTATGAAGCATAATTGAACATAATTTGAAAAAGTTGTGAACAAAGTATCAAACATTAAATTTTATTAAAAATCGTCAAATCAACTCCCATCGGTACTTTCAGTACTTTGATTAGTATAGGAATATCGAGTGAAATATCGAGCCCGATGCTGACAAATATTGAATAAGCGATAAATTTTATATACAAAATCTGTTGCGCGAGCGCGCCGACGCGCCGAATACAATTAGCCACATAGGAGGTGTACCCGAGGCAGAAATCATGAATGTTACTGGTCATAGATCAGAGCAAGGCGTTAGAAAATACATGAAAAGCAATGTACAAATGAAAAAGAGAATTTCTAAAATCTTGGATCCGCCCACAAAACAGGAATCTCAGGAAGCTTCTTCCGATCAGCCTACTGGTAGTAAAAGAGCGCTGGTTCCATGTAATACATATCGTTCTGAAGGCGACGCAAAAAAAATTGTGCAGTGAAAGTAATCGTGCTCTGCGGGATTTAACAAACACGGCATCGGTGTTCCAAAATTGCCATTTCAACTTTTCTTTTGGATCAAATTAATTGACTATGTGTGATTTTGTGCATCAGTAAAAGTGAATAGTGCATAGAGAAGTGTTATACAATGTATTGGAAAGCATTTTTAAAAAATTCGTTTCGTTTGGATTAAAAGTGACTGGCCAAATGTGAATGGAATAATTATCTTAAATTCATAAGAGTAAAGGTTTTGCTTTTCTTAGGAAATGATTTTGTTTAATTCCAAGCAGGAAAAAATATATGATCAATTGATTTTGTTATTTTGAAATTTTTTGAGCAATTAAAATACTGAAATTGAATCAGATTTATTTTTAGACTGTGCTGTATTTTAGATAGAGAATGGTTGGGAAATACAATACGGTATACAGGGTTAATACAGAACGGAAAGTAGCTCCGCCCACCATAGTCCCGTTCTGTATTGCTAATACAGAACAGTAAACTTCAAAGAAAAACACCGCTATCGTGTCACAAGCCATCATCAGACTGGTGCTCAACAGATCGGTTAATACAGCATTTTCCTGCGAATCAGTTAAAGGCAAGATGTCAAAGTTAGGGGTTGCAACATCTAGTACATTTGTAGAATCATCTTTTTTCAAACATTTTTCCTGAATCTTTTCGGAGATTTTCTCTGACATCACTTGTTTTGTGTTTTCATCTGTTATTCCCGAGTACGTTTTAAGGGATGATTAGGATTTGTGCCCAGTCACTGTCATTATATGTCTACTTGGAATTTGCGCAGCATCAAGAACATGTACAGTAGTGGCTCTGCATGAGTGATTGGTATAAATGGTATTCAAACCAGCTTTTTTAGCTCACCTGAGCCGAAGGCTCAAGTGAGCTTTTCTGATCAAAATTTGTCCGTTGTCTGTCGTTGTCGTCGTCGTTAACTTTTCACATTTTCATCTTCTTCTCAAGAACCACTGGGCCAATTTTAACCAAACTTGGCACAAAGTATGCTTGGGTGAAGGGTAATCAAGTTTGTTCAAATGAACGGCCATGCCCTTTTCAAAGGGGAGATAATTATGAATTAGAGAAAAATTAATGGCATTTTTAAAAAATCTTCTTCTCAAGAACCACTGGGCCAGGAAAGATGAAACTCATGTGGAATCATTCTTAGGTAGTGTAGATTCAAGTTTGTTCAAATCATGACCCCTGGGGCAAGGGTGGGGCCAAAATGGCCGACCCAAGTTTTACATAGGAATATATAGGAAAAATCTTTAAAAATCTTCTTCTCAAGAACCACTGGGCCAGGAAAGATGAAACTCATGTGGAATCATTCTCAGGTAGTGTAGATTCAAGTTTGTTCAAATCATGACCCCTGGGGCAAGGGTGGGGCCAAAATGGCCGACCCAAGTTTTACATAGGAATATATAGGAAAAATCTTTAAAAATCTTCTTCTCAAGAACCACTGGGCCAGGAAAGATGAAACTCATGTGGAATCATCCTCAGGTGGTGTTGATTCAAGTTTGTTCAAATCATGACCCCAGGGGCAAGGGTGGGGCCAAAATGGCCGACCCAAGTTTTACATAGGAATATATAGGAAAAATCTTTAAAAGTCTTCTTCTCAAGAACCACTGGGCCAGGAAAGATGAAATTTATGTTGAATCATCCTCAGGTAGTGTAGATTCAAGTTTGTTCAAATCATGACCCCTGGGGCTAGGGTGGGGCCAAAATGGCCCACCCAAGTTTTACATAGGGATATTGAGGGAAACCTTTTAAAATCTTCTTTTCAAATACTTCAAATTTACAATTAGTGTTATTTATATAGAATCATCCTCAGGTAGTGTAGATTCTATTTTGTTCAAATGATGAATGCTTTGGGGGGGGGGGTGGTAAATTCAAGCCTGATGTGCTCAGGTGAGCGCTGTGGCCCCTGGGCCTCTTGTTACTTATTTCTTTCATCAATGATCCAAACTTATTATGACCGAGGGGTGAATTGTCGTAAAACACTCCATCCTTTTGAAAGATCCTGGCTTTTTGAAATAGTCGATCACATTTTGGATTTAGTCTCTTTAGAAATTTGATGAAACTTCTTACTGGACATTTACTGCTCCCTGAAATGAAAAAAATGCATATTTTTGATGTTTTGATAGTCTAGAAGAATTATACAAGATATTCAAATAAAACATTCTTATTATTTCATCATTAAAACATTCCAAATATTTCAAAATATCATTTCCTTTTTTTTTTTGCGTGAACATTTCCTTTTTTTTTTTTATTTCATTCTATATATTTTTGGAGTATAATTTCTTCAATTTTTACCTTTGATTTCATACATTCTGCCGTCGGACGCTTTATCATTATCATCCTGATGGTTTTTTGTTTTTTCATCTGTGGTTAAACATACAGTGTTCCATTTCCACTTGTTGTTACAGCAAAGTCATCCCTCTTTAAATTTGCTAGATTTTCTCTCCCCCATCTTCCAAAATGTAACATAAGGTCAATGAAAACCTAGCAATGCAAAGTAAATCTGAATTATGAATTTTGTAACTTAGAGCACTAGATGTAGGAGAGTTAAACAAATATTTTGCTAATATTAAAAATACAGGTCTTCAGTCTAAGCATATTAAATATACTAACCTTGTACTGAAGAAGCTGTGCGAAAAGAGTAAATCTTTTCCAAGTCCTCATCAGTGATTGCAGGGTAGTGCACCACATTACCAAGTCCGTTTCGCTCATTTATTTTGTCATGCTTTTAAAGGCCTTGTTGGATAACTTGAATTCGGTTCCCTTTAGAATGTCAACACTCTTCCCACCCTTTTCAAGGTGCCGCTGTATGCCATGTCTATATGCAATTAGAGCACTTTTCCTACACGTTTCACCTTTTTTGTTTCTCATTTCGCAGTAAAATGTGGACAGTTTTTCATTGAGCTCGGCTGCGGAAAAACTCTCAAAGTCAGCCGACATATTTTTCGCTGTTAAATATTCCCTGAACGTTTTTACCGCTGTGATGGTTGATTTTTTCCTGCTATCGGCATCCACATTGTCGA
This sequence comes from Saccostrea cuccullata, assembly GCF_032062105.1. Classification (NCBI taxonomy): domain Eukaryota; kingdom Metazoa; phylum Mollusca; class Bivalvia; order Ostreida; family Ostreidae; genus Saccostrea; species Saccostrea cuccullata. Next base: position 26,329 of record NW_026934417.1, read on the forward strand.
AAATTTCTTTCAATTCTTGTTCATTGAGAGTGGCAAAGCGATTACTCGGATTAGCCATCATTTCCTCAGGCTCAGTTGCAAACAACAATAGTTAGGCGAACGCCTTATCAAAGCTAAACAGTAGGGGGTTCAGGTAACCCGACTTACCTATGTAATCGTGCCATTTAAACACAATTTATCAATGTTTATAAACGTAATTTTTGCATTATTATTCATATTTATCTAGAAATTAAATATAATGAATTTTTTCTACATTGTTTGAACTTTCGTATGATATATGTGTTATGTCATTCTGAAGAGTTTGCATTAAAAATGAACCCGGTCGAAGTTGTGCTAAAATTGAATACGGGGTTTCCCCTTTGATGCATGGCACTGTAGTTTTGTCTTCGCGACGTTGATAGCGTCATTTTGATTTGCTTTCCGGGAGGCAATTTTTAAGGAATTAATGACATTGACCTATCACAGGAAAGATTACATTTTGGAGATCAACATTGTTAATGTTGCATCTCAATGCAATGTGCAGAAGTTTATGCATTTTCGTTTCAAAGGAAAGAAGTCAATTTTACTACGGTAAGTAATCGAAATATTTTTATGCAACATACACTATTAGAAAGCTGAGAAAATTTCCTATCTGAATATTATGGTTGTGTAATAAATAATTTACCCGGATTTCCAATCAAAAGTCGTCACCCCGACGCAACTTTTGAACAGTTTCTATGTACCTTTAATTTCATGCGCACTTTTGTATCGTAAAACCACAAAAGAAAATAGAAATGCGACATTAAATAATAATATCAGGATCGACTTATTGGAAAAAAAATCTACGAAAAATATCATTTCCTACAATGTACTACACATAAACAGGGAAAACAGGGACCTATAAACGCCCCCTGATATAAATGTACAAATCTAATTCTGTTGCCAGGATTTCCTCTAGATTCTGAAATACATATAATGTACTGTATAATAAATGAATAACCAGAAATTCTTCTAACTAGGCCCTATAAAAATATTTTTGTTATTAACATGATACTTTGTGGTTATTTTTTTTTTCAGTGAGTATTTATAAACAGTCAGACTTCAGGAAAATGCGAGAATCATTCCATATCATGATTATGGTACCCGCCGGTAGTAGCAGATGTCATTCAACTTGTCCAGGAAGCTGAATATATAATTATTGATTGATACCGAAAATTTGATATCATGTATTTTAAAGATCGATCTATACAAATTTTAAATAAAGTTGTGAATTAACTGTAGTGAATTCTTTTTTTCCAATCTTTGCCGTTTTCATATTAATATTGACAGCTTTCTTCTTTGTGATGTCCAGACAAAACTCTGACTTTTAATGAGCATATTTGATTAAGATAACCATTTTTATAAATCTTTTAAATGTAATAAATTGTAAAGAATTTATAAAATTTCATTATTTTTTTTCTTAACTTAGATTTTGAAAGCAATTGTATCAGAAAGACTGTATCGGCCATTTTCAATATTGGTGGCCATTTGGTGGCCATATTGGATGTTTTGCTGCCATCTTGGATATTTTTTACCTGGCATGGAAACAGAAAATTAGGGCTTGCATAGACCTTTCCGAAAATATATAGTTTGCCATACTTCCAAATAAAATTAGACTTGTTACTTAAAAAAATACATAGATTTAACGGATTTTTCTTCCTTTTATGTGCCATCAATAGGTACCCTTTAATAGTTAAATATCCTTACATAAAATAGCAGTATTCACAACATTGATAATTCCATAATTTCTGTTCTACTTGGAATTTTTTCACCAAGTAAAGTTTTTTATATTTCTAGAATGTGTCCATGTTTGTGCTAGAATAAATTTATTTGAATATATCTCATCGAAAATTTATACCTGAACCCCCTATAAACAGTGATTGGCCGAAGAAACACATGATATCCAATCAAATCAAAGCTAACTTGCAGACAGTTTAGGAATCTATTATAAGTATAGTAGGGTTTATAAATTTTCTATTTTTAGTATAGTAGGGTTTATAAATTTTATTTTAGGAAACATCTGGTTTATAAGTGATTTATAGCAGAATCACGTGGTATTAATCGACTAATCATAGGTTTTGAATAATATGGTATTATGATAAATGTATTTATTCCACTGAAGTTAACAGTAATAATGTGTTTATTCATTTTTTTCTCTTAAAAAGGAAGGGGGGGGGTTGTGCCACTATAATGCATTTATTGAGAATGAAATAAGAAAATTCAATATTTAGGCCTTTGTGGAAAGCAAAACATTAAGATTTTGTACTGGATTCTTATCTATTGTGTGCATCTGAAACGGGGGTACAAATGTTCATGCATCTGGAGACCATGACTTGTTGAACTGTGTTGTGTATTACTGGACTAGTCCAAATCACCCCTACTAATGTGTTCGGATGATATTCTTTATCGCTGTTAAGTGTAGCGTAACATCCGAGTGGTCGATTTGACCTCTAACGAGACCAGCCTCGAGACCGTGCGAGATCTGCACCAGTTCCTGTAAGATTTAGACAGGAAGTAGATATGTGTTTTGGGATTTATGCATTTAATGTAAGTAAAGTTCATTTTATTTGCCTTCATTCACTGGAACATTTTTTGCACATTAAATTTGATTCAATTAGTCTTTATTTCTCAAATTCTATCACCTCAAACACATGAAACGAGAAACATTAAATCATGTACATTTAGAGTTATCGTCCTTTGTTTACATGCCTCCACGTGGTTGGAAAATTAAAAATCTTTTGGTGCTATAAAAATATATAGGGCTTGTCAGTGTTTTTAAATTATTATACTAATTTATTTATGTTGTCCTTGGTGTTGTGAAATATTTTACCCCAGTATTAAAAGAGGTGAAAATGATTCAATGTGCAGAAAATGTTATAGTCTGTTTTACTTCTCACAATAACAGATACACAATTTCTTAGTTACTTACATGCAATATACATGTAATAAACGTGTGAAGAAGTGCTTAATTAACATGATTAAATGAATATAGAATGAATGTGACATTCAAAAGATTAGACATGGTAGGCCTAAATGACAATGTAAACAACACCCAAGTGATCAGCTGGTGATAATTATTCAGGCGCGGATCTAGAAATTTTTCAAGGGGGGGGGGGGTAAAGAGAAAAAGAGTTTATATAACTTACGTTTTACATAAACATGTACATGCAGTTAAATAACTCAGTTGGATACAGGGTGGAGTATGGTTTTTAAAAATGGTAGGTTGATCAACCTGTGAAAAAAATACTTGTACCTATAGATTACCTGAAATTTTTTGAAAAAGTGAAAAATAAATCTCTGAACCTGTAAATCCTATTATGTGAAGAAGTAGGGTTTCACTTTTGTTATCACAACCAAATTTTTTTTATATATTACAAATTTACAACATTAGCCTTTCAACATGTTCAATGACATTTTTCTATAATAAGAACACAATACACTGTAGAACAGTAGAAATTTGGGTCTTTCTCTCGAGCTCTCTTATTTTGCAAATCAAAAGGGGGGAGGGAGTGCAGCGGGAGACGGTCAAAGCACCCCCTAATAAAAACGTCCCAGTCAAAGTGTCCACTAATTTTAGTCAAAGCGTCCCCTGATTTTAGTCAAAGGGCCCCCTAACATATTTTTATAGAAAAAATACCGCCACCAAATGTTGGTCAAAGCATCCCCTGATTTTAGTCAAAGCGCCCCCTGATATTGGTCAAAGTATGCCCTGATTTTAGTCAAAGCGCCCCCTACATATTTTTACAGAAAAAAATATCTTATTATAAACAATCTTTACTGTCCCAAAGAAATGGTCAAAGCGTCCCTTGGTTTTGGTCAAAGCTCCCCAAAATCAGGGGACACTTTGACGGGGACAGTTTAATTAGGGGATACTTTGACTGGATTTCAGTGCAACCCCCGTAACCCCTCTCCCCCTCTTGATCTGCCACTGTTATAAACAACTATTGAACTAACTTTTTTACAGGTCTCTCTCTCTCTCCCGATCTCTTCAACTCTTGCACCAAGGAGTAATTGATAAAAATAGATTAGATGAATAAAAGAAAACATTTTGTAACATTTAAGTGCATGACTTAATTAAGCTTATTCCAGACTATGCCCATGTTTCTACATGATGTTGACTGTATGAATTTTAAAGACTGATTCAGTGTGATAATTAATATCTGATATACCTGGTTAATCATGTTAATTTGATTGTACAAATAGAAATTGTTTGTTATCGACCCTTAAGATTATTTAAATTTCCTTGATCACAATCTTAGATGACATACAGACACTTAAACTGTAAAGTACTAAGTACTGAGCACATGAATAGTACTAGTAAATAATTTGATTGATTCATTATCATGCCTGGAGTGATAAAAGTATTTCAAAAAGTCTGTCAAATTCTTATAAACATAATTATTTCACTCTATATGATCATGATGGAGTGTGTCAGTGTCCCTTATGCAAAGAAATATAATTGCTTTAATAAATTCTTATATATTTTTATAATATTTTTAGATGTTATTGACTAAAATGATTGATCGTTATCGAAATAAAATATCTCTTAATTTATTTATCTTATCTTAAAAACACAGAATATGGAGATAATGAGCAGTATTCAATATCAAAGTCCATAAAACAATACAAAATAGGAGCAGAACAAACACAAACCTCCAAAACATCAGAGGTGGGATCAGGTGCCACGGAGGAGTGAGCATCCCCTGCCAATAGGTCACACCTGCCTTGTGCTCCTTAATTGTCATGATCGTGAAATAACGGAAAAATCTGTCATCAATTCAGTGTATAAATAATGGACTAACAATTCATATGAAAATTAAATTAAACGTCAGTCAGCATTACACATATTGTAAATCAATCAGGGGTGTGCAATTACAAAAATCAATAACTAGCCCACGGGCTAGTGGTAGCTATAAAGTTACTAACCCCAAGTGAAAAGTTACTAGCCCAAATATAGGGGCAAAAATTAAATTTAAAAACTATACGTTGAAAAGAAATTAATTGTTGAAAAAGTCAGGGTACTGAGGTCATTCTTTTTAAAATTGAAGTTTAATTCTCACTATGAAATTAAATCATGTCTAAATTATAATGAAATAAGATTAAAATGAATTTATATGAGATATCTGTATGTATTTACCATAAACGAAAGAATAGAAGAAATTCGGAGTAGGAAAAAACGATCGTTTTTGAAAGTAAATAAGTCAGGTAGTGCTGCAAAACAGATAAGATTATGGAGATTTATTGAGTGTAGGAGCATGTTGTCAGAAATATTTTCACTGGTTTGGAATTTGATAGCAAAAACGAGTGAAAATACAGGTTGTGCTTTTCATGTTTTGCGTGTGTAGTTATAAATTTTACTAGCCCGACGGGCTACCTCCATGCAGAAAATCACTAGTCCGACCCCAAAAAGTGGTAGCCACGGGCGTCGGGCGATGCTAATTGCACACCCCTGTCAATGTGATTTACAATATGTAAATCAACTGTCAATTGCTTTTCTTGGCTGTACAGCATTTTAAGTCACATAGTATGATAATAAGGACTTTCAAGTAGGCATAATTCTGCTTCAGGCATAATCTTAGTTTCTAGGTTTATTTTTCCAGGGGAATTCAGCTTCATTGCATTTTTTCGCCCCAAATCCCTGCTTGACGCAGTGGTTAGAGTGTCTGCTCTAAAGTCGCGAGGCAAGGAGTCAATCCTTATATCACAAGTTCGAATCCCACTGTGGGACTTGGAGACCGGTCCTTTGGATGAGACTGTATAAACTGAGGTCCTATATCACAGTAGATGCTGGCACAAAAAAGATCCGTCAACAATTAGATAACCTTATTTTGACACAGAATTGACTCTGATTTTACTTTGTCAGTGTACATCGAGTGTACAACAATGAAAACTATATGCATCATATCTAAAACTTTTCTTGTGTGTGTGTTTTAGAGGGAGCTAGTGTCAAAACCCCCACCTCCCCATCTGAATCTGTGTACCTGTTTTATAATTTTTGTGATAAATAAATGTATGTGCTTGTAGTTATCATCATGAACATTTAATAAATAAGAGGAAAAATAATCTTGTGCAAAGCACTGAATAGCACAATATTATGGCCAACTGATTACTAATTTAAAATGTTCAAATTCTGTTCAAATACACATACAATTTAATTTTGAAAAATTTGTTTAATTGTAAACTTTGCTTAAATTGGGTATTAAAAGTTGTTTTATAGCAATATACTGGAGGGACAAGTTTGCTTAAAGACAAATTTTAAAAATTTAATCTTTAATAATGATGAATATTAACATGTACACCAAAAGAACATTGATGAATTTACTTTTGGCATCTTACATGTGACTTTTCTTATGGAAATTTATATGCAAGAAAGCTTCAGAATTCTAAAATTTGAGGAATAAATTTAATCTGTTAATGATTCTTTACAATGATAGTGTAGCTTGGTAATTAAAGGCATATTGGGACATAATTTTTAGGTAAACTCAGTAATATATATATATTAAACTGCATTCAGTTCAATGAAAAATGAAGAAGATCATGCAGATGTATGACTGTAAGTGTTGGAGTTTTCCTCTCTGTCTCAGACCAAGAAATAAATTGATATTGCCACTGAACCATCTCTCAGAAAACTTTATTTTTCATTATCTTTTTCACTCTGCTTTAAAATGATATTAAACTGAATAAAGGTATCATCATGATCATGGTTACTTTTGACATCATTGATTTCAAATTTTTCCATGAAAATTCTTCATTTTCTACATAAAGAAGAGGGAAAAGTAAGTTTATATTAAAGATGATTCAGAATCATATCATTGATTTGATCTTGATAGATCTAGCTAGCAACAAAAGAACAGTGTCACAAGTGACATTGTGTCAATGTTTGATATTAGCTTATTGTACAGGATTTGGTGAGAGTTATCTTTATTTTGGGCGTTAGGAGTTATCGTTTATTTCATTTACGCACTATTGGTCACTGAGTTGTATTTGTTCTATTTTTATCAACGTATACTCGTCGAACCCGTTTGAGTAGTTTGGTCAGTTATTTATACTGGGTGTTGGCTAGTGTGTGTCAGAAGAGGTCTGGACGCCGTGAGTTATACTTTACCCATGCTTAGTGATCTTGGGTGTGCCTTTTATATAACCCATGCTGTGTGAACTTGGGTGTGTTCTAGCTGTTTCCCCTGCTGTGTGATCTTGGGATTCAGGGATGTTTTGTAGCGGCGTTGAGAGCAAGACCTGGGGGCCGACAGTATAATTTTAATGTGTAAAATGCCACAGCTCAGTAAGTTTTTATACTTTACAATATTTTTGTTATTAGCTTTAAAGAGCAATATTCGATGTAAAACGGTGAGCAATATAGCGAGAATGTATATATTTACGCTCTAATTCATTTACTTGTTAAACGGCAAAAATACATGTTTTCTTTTGTTATTTGTTTGTAAAATCTAGTATATTGAACAGATATGTATTTTGAATATTTGATTAGAAAACCCTATGAAAATTGTAGGTGACCAAAATTGTATATTAGCTTTATTTGGACGGGAGGATTTATTTACGTGGTAAGGCTACTTGGATATGGTGGACCGGACGGGACACTATGGTGGACCACAGGGACAATATGGTGGACCATGGACGTGGTGTGGAGTGTGAATTTGTCCAGTAATGACCATGATTGAACTTTTGGCCGGTTTCATGTTTATTGTACATATGTAGATAAATTTATTGTTAATTTTTATAAATCTTGTTGTTTCTTGGTACACAGGAGGTCTTCCAAAATATTATTTATTTTGGTTAGTAAATTCTATAAAGAATCCATCACAACTTGAGGTCAGTTGTGACATTTTTGGTGGCAGCGGTGGGATAGACTTTCTGTTACCAAGTATACCTGCACTATTTTCACGTTTTGTAGAAAAGGCTTTAGTTGAAAAAGATTTCTATTGTTTGATTTGTTTTTTTTTCGCAGGTTTTGTACAAACTATTTTTTTTTCATATGCATTTTGTTATTTTCTTATTTTCACATTTGTTGTTTGTTGTTGCGTTGCATATTGTAACCATGGAGTATTTACAATTAGGAGAAAAGTTAGGTTTGCAAGGAACTGAGTTACAAGAGTTTGTTGACAGAAAAGAGAGAGAATATTTTGAAAGGGCGGAAAGGGCAGCAGAGAGAGAAGCGAGAAAGATTGAGAGCGAAATTGAATTAGAAAAACTTAAGAAAGAAACTGAATTGCAAAAATTAAAAGCTGGAGAATTAGCTGTAGGTCCATTAGGTCTTGCTTCTCAATCGCTTGCTAAGTTGCCAAAGTTACCTCCGTTTGATGAATCTAAAGATTGTATTGATTCATATTTACAGAGATTCGAAAGGTTTGCTTCATGTGCTAAGTGGGAACAGTCTTCATGGGCGATTAATCTTAGTGCTCTCCTGAAAGGTAAAGCTCTTGAGGTTTATTCTAGACTTCCAGTTTCAGAGGCTTTGAATTATGGGTCCTTGAAGCAATCGTTGTTAAGGCGTTTTCAACTAACGGAAGAAGGGTTTCGTGTCAAATTCCGTTCCAGCAGACCAGAACAGGGTGAGAATCCTTCACAATTCTTTGCTAGGCTGAACAATTATGTAGAGAAATGGTTGTCTTTAGCAGATAGTCCTAAAACATATGACGGTCTTAAAGATTTGTGTTTAAGAGAACAGTTTTTAAACAGTTGTAGTAAGCAGTTGGGAATGTATCTTAAAGAAAGACATCCGAAGAGCGTAGAAGAAATGTCAAAACTCGCAGATCAATTTATTGAAGCTCATGGTTATACTTCATTCACTAAAGACTTACAAGTTTTTCAGAAGCAACCATCAAGCACTTACAGCGTTCAGAGTAGCAACAGTGGATCCATTAAAAAGACAACAGGCGTACCAAGGATCAGCACAGCAAAAAGGTGAGAGAAAATGTTACATCTGTGGGAAAAGTGGTCATTTGGCAAGAAACTGTTTCTCCAAGCAGAAAATTCCTCGTGCAGTACCTACTTCGCACAATACTCAAAAGGCTGCGATGTTACAGAGTCAACATAACTGTGAGTTGAATTGCATAAAATCTAATGACAATTCTAGTTCCAACTTACAGAATTCTGCTGAAGTAAGGACGGACAACGCAATATCGCATCAAAATCAGCCTCACATAGGATCAGCATGCATCCCTCAACATAAACTGTTGCAGTGTTGTGTCACAGACGGACTTGTTAAACTTGCATGTGGACACGTATTACCTGTTATTGGAGGCGTCTGTAAGGTTTGTGAAAAGATGCCCATTGCTATGGGTTATGTCGGTGAGAACTTTGTTAAAGTGTTAAGAGACTCGGGTTGTAGTGGTGTTGTTGTGAAGAGAGATTTGGTTACAGATGATCAGCTGACTGGACAAGTGCAGAGATGTGTTCTGATAGACGGCACAGTTCGTACAGTAGAGGAGGCTTCTATCTATGTGGACACTCCCTACTTCACAGGTAATATCAATGCTTTATGTATGAAAGAACCTGTTTACGATCTTATCATAGGTAACATCGATGGTGCCAGAAATCAGACGGATCCTGATCCACAGTGGTGTAGAAAGGACGAAAGAGAAGAGTGTAATCAAGTTCTTCAAGCAGTACAGACAAGGAATCAAAAGAAAAAAGAAGACAAAGGTATGAAAAAGCTAAAAGTTACAGATTTAGTGGATACTGATTTGACAATTGATCAGATGAAACAACTTCAGATGGACGATTCTTCCTTGAAAGTGTATCGTGAGCATGCAGCGACTGGCAGAAAGAAGAACATAGGTGAAAATATAGAGACATGGTTTAGTGTTGAAAGAGGACTGTTGTACAGACATTATCATTCAAAAAAGGTTAGTGATCAAAAACTGTATAAACAACTTGTTGTTCCAGAACCTTTGCGACAGAAAGTTATGAAGATTGCGCACGACAGTATCCTAGGCGGACATCTTGGTACAAAGAAGACTCTAGACCGCATCATGTCGAATTTCTATTGGCCTGGAATCCAGGGTGACGTGACGAGATATTGCCAATCATGTGACATATGCCAAAGAACATTTCCTTAGGGCAAAGTGACGAAGATTCCGTTGGAGAAAATGCCACTTATTGATACACCATTTGAACGGGTAGCCGTAGATTTGGTAGGTCCGCTTTCTCCAATTACTGACAAAGGCAATAGATACATTTTGACTGTTGTAGATTACAGTACTAGGTATCCAGAGGCGGTTGCATTGAAGAACATCGATACAGAGACGGTGGCAGAAGCGTTGGTAGAGATATTCAGCAGAGTTGGCATTCCAAAAGAAGTACTGTCAGACATGGGTACGCAATTTACCTCCAACATTATGAAAGAGGGGGGTCGACTTTTATCATTTAAGCAATTAGTAACAACTCCATACCATCCAGCATGTAATGGACTAGTAGAAAAGTTCAATGGTACTTTGAAGTCAATGTTAAGGAAAATGAGTTCTGAAAGACCAAAAGACTGGGATAGATATTTACCAGCATTGTTATTTGCTTATCGAGAAGTTCCACAAGAAAGCACTAAATTTTCTCCATTTGATCTAGTTTATGCACGTAATGTTAGGGGACCTATGGCAGTTTTGAAGGAACTGTGGACAAAGGAGGAGAAGGACCCGGAAGTGAAAACTACTTACCAGTATGTGCTTGACCTGAAGGAGCGATTGGTAAGAACGTGTGAGCTGGCTCAGAGAGAACTTCAGAAGTCCAAAGACCATTACAAGAAACAGTATGATAAAAGAACAAAGCCGAGATCTTTCAAGGTTGGTGATTTCGTTCTTCTTTTGCTTCCAACAGACCATAACAAACTTTTAATGCAGTGGAAAGGACCTTTCAAAGTAGTTGATAGAAAAGGACAAACTGATTACCAGATAGATATGAATGGACATATTCGTTTGTTTCATGCAAATTTATTGAAGAAATACAATGTTCGAGAGGAAAAGAACACAGATTCGCCAACAACTTTAGCGTCTTGTGTTGTTTTGGAATCGGAGGAAACAGAGGACTCAAGTAATGAACATTTGTTACATCTTCTTCCTTTGAAAGCAACAGAATCATTCACAGATGTCAAGGTAAATCATTCACTGTCATCAGATCAGCTTGAAAACATAAATGATGTTTTACATGAATTTCAGGAAGTTTTAACAGATCTACCTGGTAGAACGAATGTTATCCAGCATGAAGTTCATCTCACTACCAAAGAACCAATCAGAAACAGACCATATCAGATACCGTATGCAGTCAGAAGTGCAGTCCGAGAAGAAATACAGCATATGATTGACATGGATATCATCGAACCATCAGAATCACCGTATGCTAGTTCGATTGTCGTGGCAAAGAAGTCCGATGGTAGCCAGAGAATATGTGTGGATTTTCGTAACTTGAACAAGGTAACGATTTTTGATCCAGAACCAATGCCAGATCCAGATGAAATCATGACTAAAATTAGTAACAGTCGTTTCTTTTCTAAACTTGATTTATGTAAGGGATATTGGCAGATTCCAATGAGAGAAGAAGACAGAGACTTAACATCATTTTTAACACCAGATGGTTTGTACAGATTTAAAGTAATGCCCTTCGGTATGAAAAATAGTCCAGCTACTTTTAATAGGCTAATGCGGAAAATTCTCAAAGGTTTAGAGCATACTGATAGTTTTGTTGATGACATTCTCATTCATACAGAAACTTTTGAAGAACATGTTACAGAACTAAGAAAAGTGCTGGAGAGACTACAGAGAGCGCAATTAACAGCAAAACCCTCCAAATGTGAGATAGCGCAGACGAGACTAGAGTACTTGGGTCATGTTATTGGAGGAGGTACCTTACAGCCAACCAACAAGAAGTTGAGAGCTATCCAAGAAGCACCAAGGCCAGAGACAAAGAAGCAGGTTAGATCTTTCCTTGGTTTGATTGGCTATTACAGAAAATTTGTGCCAAACTTTTCCACTATTGCTGCTCCTTTAACTGATTTAACCAAGAAAGGTGTTCCAAACAAATTTGACTGGAAACAAGAACATGATAATTCGTTCAAGAGTTTAAAATCTATGTTGCTCTATAGTCCAATTCTCAGATTACCAGATTTGACAAAGCCATTCATCTTAAGAACTGATGCATCTAATCATGGAGTTGGTGCAGTGCTGATGCAGAAGCATGATGGACGTACATTTCCAGTTGCGTATGCAAGCCGGAAGCTGCTAGACAGAGAACAACGTTATTCGGTTGTGGAGAAAGAGTGTCTTGCAGTCGTATGGGCTATACAGAAATTTCAGTCTTACTTGTATGGAAGAGCGTTTGTTGTGGAGACAGATCATAGACCACTACTCCATTTACAAAAGACTAAAGTTTCAAACAGCAGATTGATGAGATGGTCTCTTTTTCTACAAGCGTTCAACTTTAGAACTGAAGTTATTAGAGGTGTAGATAACATTGGAGCTGATTTTCTCAGTCGTGTTGTTCCTGAGTAAGTTTGTGTTCATAAAGACTTTGTTGTGTACATAGTTTTCCATTTATGTCACAAAATTGCATTTTGTGTCTTAAGAAGGGAGGTATTGTCACAAGTGACATTGTGTCAATGTTTGATATTAGCTTATTGTACAGGATTTGGTGAGAGTTATCTTTATTTTGGGCGTTAGGAGTTATCGTTTATTTCATTTACGCACTATTGGTCACTGAGTTGTATTTGTTCTATTTTTATCAACGTATACTCGTCGAACCCGTTTGAGTAGTTTGGTCAGTTATTTATACTGGGTGTTGGCTAGTGTGTGTCAGAAGAGGTCTGGACGCCGTGAGTTATACTTTACCCATGCTTAGTGATCTTGGGTGTGCCTTTTATATATCCCATGCTGTGTGAACTTGGGTGTGTTCTAGCTGTTTCCCCTGCTGTGTGATCTTGGGATTCAGGGATGTTTTGTAGCGGCGTTGAGAGCAAGACCTGGGGGCCGACAGTATAATTTTAATGTGTAAAATGCCACAGCTCAGTAAGTTTTTATACTTTACAATATTTTTGTTATTAGCTTTAAAGAGCAATATTCGATGTAAAACGGTGAGCAATATAGCGAGAATGTATATATTTACGCTCTAATTCATTTACTTGTTAAACGGCAAAAATACATGTTTTCTTTTGTTATTTGTTTGTAAAATCTAGTATATTGAACAATATGTATTTTGAATATTTGATTAGAAAACCCTATGAAAATTGTAGGTGACCAAAATTGTATATTAGCTTTATTTGGACGGGAGGATTTATTTACGTGGTAAGGCTACGTGGATATGGTGGACCGGACGGGACACTATGGTGGACCACAGGGACAATATGGTGGACCATGGACGTGGTGTGGAGTGTGAATTTGTCCAGTAATGACCATGATTGAACTTTTGGCCGGTTTCATGTTTATTGTACATATGTAGATAAATTTATTGTTAATTTTTATAAATCTTGTTGTTTCTTGGTACACAGGAGGTCTTCCAAAATATTATTTATTTTGGTTAGTAAATTCTATAAAGAATCCATCACAACTTGAGGTCAGTTGTGACAAACAGTAATTACTAGATCTTGACTATAAGATATTAATTAAATGGTTTTATCATTTATGAAATGTTGTACAACTTTTGCCTTCTTGTTGATTAACTTTTAACACTGAGCCTTAACTTTCAGGTCTCTACAGGAATGCTATTTCACATCAGTATTCTGATGTTGTATGCCAGTCGCCCATCATCATGATCATACCCCTAATATATTGAAAGACAGTAGTGGTACAGAGATTTGGACAATTTATCATCTACAGGATGATGTCAGGATCACAAACAAATAAGAAAATCTGTTCAAGAACATCAAGAAACTTTCCACTGAGACATAAAAACATGTACAGAGGCAATTTCAAAATACACACAAAGAAGGATTTGTCAAAAGTGTAAGTCCCTAGGTCCAGAGGCTCAAGGGAGTTTCTGATTAAAATTTGTCTGTTGTATATTGGTGTACTTATTGTGAGTATTGTTGCCCTTGTTGTCATCTTTGTATATAAACTTTCACATTCTCCACTGGGCCACTTTCAACCAACTTGACACAATTGAGTATTCTTGAACAAGGGAATAAAGGTTATAAGAAAAAAAAAGTTTAAAGAAAATGCAATGCCTTCTTCCTAAGGACAGTCCAGACATGAATGCTGTCTTGACATGTAAACATGTAGCATATATAGATTTGTTATCATTGCCCTGGAGGATAGGGTACAAAGCCCCGAAAGAAAGGGCGACAGAAGAGATAAAGATTTTAGCTCACCTGAGCAAAAAACTCAAGTGAGTTTCTCTTATCACCTGTTGTCTGGCCTAGAAAAACTGAAATTTATGTGGAAGCATCATAGGGTAGTGTATGTAAATTGTTCAAATCATGACCCCCGGGGGTAGGGCGAGGCCACAATAGGGGACACAAGTTTTAAATTGAAAGATATAAGAAAATACTTTAAAAATCTTCTTCACAAGAACTACTGGGCCAGAAAAGCTGAAACTTGTGTGGAAGCATCCGTGTGTAGTGTAGATTTTAAATTGTCCAAATTATGACCAATGTGGGAGGGTTGGGTCACAATATGTATTACAGTGGGGGAATTTGGTAAAGAACAGCATGGTCAAAGCTACAGGTGAGCGATGTGGCCCATGGGCCTCTTGTTTAGTACAGTTAAGTGTTCACATGTATATTGAGGATATTCAATGTTTTGTAGTTGAATATGGAAATTATTTCATGAGTGAGACAGTATATAAACTGATAAATATTGCATGCAGTTGAGTGTAACATTGAAAATTGTCACCCAAAGAAAACCATTGTCAACCGAGGTGCAGCGGAGGTTGACAATGGTTTTCGAGGGGTGAAAATTTTCAATGGTACACTCAACTACATGCTATATTTATTATATTATACTGAATGTTTATACAAATACATATAACAGTGAACTGTGCGCACATAAATTCTGTAGACTATATTCCTGAAGACAATATTCATTGATAAATTTCTTACACATGACCTTCTGAACTTCCTTGACATCAAAGAAGAAATTAACATTATAATACACACTATTTCAAATGCATTAATATTTCACTCTATTTATAGGTGTTTTTGACAAAGAAGGTTTAAAACCTTTGTGGACGTGGATATTGAAACTCCTTAAAACTCTTGAAGGATGAGGAAAAGGAACCATTGAAATGGAACGTGTTGGACAGGGTTATCACGGTAATATTGTTGATTTTGAACATGCATGCAAAAATTTGGTATGATATTGCATATTATATTAAGAAAAGTTCAACACATGCTTTCATTAACTGACATGTATTTAAAGCATGCCCTTTGTCCACAAAGAAATCTTAAAATCTTTTTGAGAGGCTGATTGTATGAAATGATAGATAAATTGGCAGAATGCTTCACTTTTTTCTTATTTATTTAATTCGAAAATGAACATATGAAAATGTACATGTCACATTGGGGAGGAGGTTCAGTATTTTTAAATTGGATGTTGGAATTTGTATCTCAAATGGGAGGATGGCTAATTTCAAAGAAGATTTAGGTTTTGATTGAGATCAGCAATTTTCTTCAAGAATGATGCATTTGATATTACTATTTACAAATTTGAACTATACATGTACATTGTACTTTTGAAAACTGATTCTTGTTAGGTACATTCATGTTTGTCCCAAACCAATTGAAAGCAAATATTTTCAGGAGGATGGTTAGACTAAATGACACAATGACAGTTAAGGCGAAATGGGAACACACCTCTCATATTTATGCAAAACTTAATTAGCAGTCTTTTTGCAGATTCAGATCTGCACATTTAAAGGAGTGGATACATGAGTGCTTTTGAATTAAAATCTGGAATTCCTGACAAGAAATGACACAAATTAATTCACAAAATATTAATGTATCCACCCCTATTTACTGATTTGACACTGGCTGGATATTTCTTTTTTTACACAGAAATATTATTTGACTTAATATTGTGACTTCTTTTTGAATGACCCTGACCTAGGGATTAGTCACACTTTTCATGTGTAGAATGTCATTTTTAACATGTTTAAGGAAAAAACTTTCAATTGACATGTCTCAGAGGAGCATCATGGTCCATATAGGCTTATAGTAAATTATAAATCTGAGTACATTTTACACAATTTATTGTGTGATTATTTTAAAAGTTACTCAATTTTATGTATACAACAACAGACTGATGTGATATGCTGTAAATTCCTTATTAAACACAAGGAATTTATTATTGCAATTTTGCATGTAGCATATTCACTTTCAAAATAGAATGTTTCACTTTTATTTTTATGGTACTAAAACCCATGCACATTCTCCTTATTAACCGCCCATTCACAAATATATATTCTTGCGATTTGATGTTTTTAAGAGCTATTTTGCAATAATAAGAACTCACAAAAAATAAGGAATCTGTAGTATGTACATGTATAATCTCTGAATTGATGTTTGATTTTTTTTCAAATCCAGATCATGCATTTATAAAAGATGACAGCATATCAGCACTGCCTTAAGATTGGAGTTGAGACCTTGTATTTTTTACATGGAAAATAAAGAACAGTTGTCGAATGAAACAGATGCTCGCAGAAGCAAATGTAATGAGGCCAGAATGATGGTGATCAATTTTGAATGATTTCATTCTCTGGTTGAAATGATACTGATCCAGTTTGGTTGACAATGAATACTAAGTATTTTGTTATATATAAGTATAATGGCTTATTTTAAAACTGTATAAAGCTTAATATATAATGTAACGATAATATATAGGAATCAATATTTTTTGAAGGATAAAAGATGTAATTTTTTTTCAATCAGAATTTCCTAAAAAGACTTTCTAATGTAAGTACATGTATGAATAATAGAAGTTTATAATCCTTTCTTTTACTGTCATTGAAATACTGTAGTAATGAACCACAATTTTACACCAAAAATGTTTTAATTTAACATGAACTTTTCAATTTTTTATGAAGTTTGAATTGCGGCTCAAATTGCTTTTTATTGATTTATCTCCCTTAACCTTAGATTTGTAGTGCATTCTATGTACAATTACAAATGTAATAAATTTAATTTTGGAGCATGGGAAAGGTCTTGTTTTGAACTCTGCTGATTTTAACTCAAGCCGAGTAAATGTCTTTAGTACATGTACATCTTTATATGACAAATGAAATGGCTATTTTAAAAAATATGTACATGTACATGTATATCTGTACAAATAATTGATCTTGCCAAAGAGTTATTTCCCCTGTTCACAATTTAAAAAAAAATCTGAATGATATATGCATGACTGTTTTACAAAAAGCAAAGAGATAACTTTATTTTATATGTTTTAGAGATGTCCTCATTGTGTTCAGTATCTGCTTTTCTTACAAGTATTAATGATATTGAAATAAACTGTGCTAATATTAAAAAGTATTTTTATATCATGACATGATTATATATTGAACCTTGTTCATTGGAGCTGTGGCCAGAAGTGTTTGGCTAATACAGCTAGGGGTTCAAAATATTTCACAGAGTGCGATTAAAATACAGAAATAATATATTTTATATGGTAAAACATATATTTAGAAAACATCTTGTTGGATCTTTTCTCAAGTATGATCTCAGTTAAAAGGAACTGGGTGTAAAAAGAGCTTACATGTATATATTCTAGATATTTATTTAAATGCTTTTGGGTCTATGAAAAAGGCACAAGGTGAAGAAATGTGAACATTTTAGTCCAACTTGACATTGGGGACAGGGATATACTAAGTATGTGTAAGATCATGATCATGTGACACCTACATGTAACAGTCAGCTAGATTTAAAAGGGTAATAAGGCTTTGAAGTTTGCCAAATCAATTTAGGTATGACTAGGAAATTAGATTTGTGTGTGTGTTTTCATACATTTTTGTTACCCCCCCCCCCCAATTTTATGGTTTTATGATTCTGACTAAGGGTGTTGGTATGTAACAACACCACCCCCACCACTCATGTGGACAAAGAATTCCTGGAACCATCCATGCCTTTAATAAAAATATCCTAAGTGCTCTGGAAAATTTATTAAACCCTAGAGATAGGGTTGAAAATAAAGAAGTATGAAAATGGGAGAAAAAATATTGAGAAGCAGGATGGATGGGTCTCATCCCTCCTTTCCAAATAAAAAGAAGTTGGAAAAAAAAGAAATTGTGTTTGTTTCGGGGGGAGGAGTTTTAATTTCCTGCATGTCTAACCAACTTGACATGTTTAGGGATCCAGGTTCTGAGTTTCTGAGTCATTTAGATTGCATGTAATTCAGTTTTCATTAAAAAAATATTTTTGTATCATTTAATATTTACTTATAGCACTAGCTCTGAAATCCAAATAACTGCCACCCACCCCCTTTTCCGTGCCCGGATGGATTTATTGGATATGGAACCCTAAGTATTAAATGTTCCTGAACCATGATAACAGAAATCTTGTTAACATTTGATGTGTATCTATAACTGTAAAATAAAGGAATTGCTCGTAACTATTTTTCAAGATCTGGGTTATATATAGAAAACAGACTATAGGTGTGAACGTTCTCCTTTACTGCGAACCTAATGACCTTTGACTAGTTCAAGAGAAACCACGTGATGTAAATTTAAATAACAATAGCATTAGTAGGGGTGCAAATGCGGGATCGGGAAACAAATTAGAAAAAAATCAATTCTTTAGTGTTGCTTGTTCATATACTGATAATATACAATATGTTATTGAGATAAAATTTATAGATAGAATTTCTGAAGTATTAAAAGGAGGTTAAAAGGACAAACTTTATTTAAGGGGGCCGACTATAGTTTCCATTGCGCAATATTTCGCGCATCATAGTAAAATGAAGCGTATTTACTGTTTTAATGCAACTTTTCTCGCTTAATTATTAAAATTAAACAAAATTAAGAAATTATAGGTATAAAAATTTAATTAGAATTTGATATAACTGATTTTTTAACCGATTTTGCAATTGATAGGTAGGTTGACGTCGTTGCAGTGTGTTTTTGACGTTATGATAATCTGTAGCTCTTAAAGAAAGGGGTAATAAAAATATTATTAAAGAAAAAGTAATAAACATACGCTCTTGAAATTTAAAACATAGAAATTTGAGAATATCTCCAATATTTCTATTATGTTTTCATGTGAATCCATTGTGTACGTCATATTTTTTAATAATCTATAAAAATAGTAAAATTTGTTAATTTTTTGCATTTTGAGATGCACCCTCTGGTAACAAGACGGTAGAATTTTGTGTTTCTTACATATATTGTATAATATAGTGTTTTGGCTTCATTTTCATAATTTTCGTATTTTGGCTGTATATTATAGAATAGTTCGAAGTACGAACTAATATTTTTTGTACGACCTAATTTGTTAAAGATTGCCGCCATACCTTCGTTGATTTTTGTCTTTCTGTCGGAACCCCAGCTATCTACAGTGTAAGTTGATAATAGATTTTATTTTATGGTAAATCTCTTGGTCATTATCTATTTTACTTGTGTGTTAAATGCTATAGATGCTAACTTTTGCATTTTCTTAAATTTTGTAAATCTTTGAATTCCATGTGTTCAGAGTATGGCGCGCCATAATTTACATCAGTTTTTTGAATCGTGTATTGTCATCTATATTTTTCAGTGAATACATATTTTTGTCTTTTTGAAGTAATACGCTTAACTATTCATACAATTT
The DNA here is from genome assembly GCF_032062105.1 of Saccostrea cuccullata. NCBI lineage: Eukaryota > Metazoa > Mollusca > Bivalvia > Ostreida > Ostreidae > Saccostrea > Saccostrea cuccullata. The sequence continues at coordinate 46,073 of NW_026934417.1, forward strand.
AAGAAATATTATTATTGTGTAAATTGTTAATTATTGTGTAAATTGTTAATCTGCTTGCTTTACTATTAAGAACATCTGTTTGTGAAAATTTTTCTACGGAAAGCCATAGCTGTCATTAATTTTTCTTATTTTGTTATTACAGCTTTTTACCATATCTTTATATGGTTATCTTTCTGCTCAGTATTGAATAAAGTCATTATTGCGGCAGAACAGTAAAAAGACTTCAGAATGAGCACACAGAGGGAGAAAACAGGAACTGAATCAACCTTGGAACATGGTGATGGAACACTACCAGAGACCAATGCTTCATTGTCCAACAAGGATGACCATGACGTTACACAGGCAGACCCTGTAAAGAACAAGGTGGACCTTTCAGACAGTGGAAGTATTCACAGTGTTACTTCTCAGTCAAGTGAATTTACTCTCTTCACTGACGATCTTGCAAGAAAAAGAGCAGAGGCAAAGGCAGCCAAGGTGAAAATTCAGTACGCGATAAAGGAATTAGAACTACGAAAAAAGCAAGCAGAGATAGAAGCAGAGCTCGAGGTACTGAACCTGCAGAGAGAGGCAGAAGAGGCAGAGGCGGAATGTCAGATGCTGGAATCCACTATGGGATGTATGTCACCAATGGCAGCTGTGGTCAAGGAAACCAAACCTCCACTGACCCAAGGAACAACGAGTCATGTTGATTTGCAGGCTTCTCCTGTCATACATATGAACCCATATGCTCCGCCATACATTCCACATCAACAGACCTCACCTCAAGTGGCTGACGTAACTCGATTTCTACTTAGGAAAGACTTACTCTTTTCTAGACTTTCTAGCTTTAATGACAAACCAGAAACATACTGTGCGTGGAAATCAAATTTCCTTTCTGTTGTGAACGAACTACAAATTATGGCGTCCGAACAAATGGATCTCCTGATCAAATACCTAGGACCAGAATCAAGAAAACATGCATTAAGCATCAAGACATCAAATATCTTTGATTTATCTAAGGGATTACAACGGCTCTGGGATCGCCTGGATGAACGTTATGGGGCTCCAGAACTTGTAGAAGCTTCCATTAGGGCTAAACTCTCCAACTTCCCGAAACTAGGAAATAAGGACGACGAGAAACTTTACGAGCTATCTGACATCCTCATGGAATTACAGTTTCTAAAGGAGGATCCCAAATATTCATGCATGTTATCTTATTTGGATTCTTCAGTGGGAATAAGGACAATAATTTCCAAATTGCCGTATTCCATACAGGAAAAGTGGACCAACCGTGCCGTAAAATATAAAAATACACATGGAGCCATCTTCCCTCCATTTAACATCTTTGTTGACTTTATCAAGGAGATGAGCAGAATCAGAAATGATCCCAGTTTAAAGTATCACAGTGACAGTAACCAACAACCATTGACTGCATTCAAGGGAAAAGTGAGCACCAAAAAGACAACTGTGATCCAACAGACTGAATCAGCTAATTCCCAAGATCCTAAGGATGATGGATGTGTGATTCATAAGGGACCTGGGGTGAAACACAGTGTTGCTTACTGTAGAGTGTTTAAGTCGAAATCTCTGGAAGAACGCAGGAGACTAATGCGAGAGCATGGACTATGTTTTCGTTGTTGTTCTGGAACTCACAGAAAAGTTGACTGCAAGGCAAACATTAAGTGCAAAGACTGCGGAAGTGAATCTCACATCACAGCATTGCATATGGACAGCACTTCAGCTTCCAGTGGCAATGTTGAGAAACAGAAACGTGCACCAGTCCATGGCGGGGAGGAACCCCCTAAACAACCTGTTGTTCCCAGTGAACATGTGACAACAATGAACAGTAGCTGTACGGAAATTAGTGGAGAATTCAAAGGAAAATCCTGTGCCAGGATAGTTCCTGCGACAGTGACCTATCACGGAAAAGCTGTCTCTTTATATGCTATGTTAGATGATCAAAGTAACAAGACTTTAGCAAAGAAAGAACTGTTTGACTTATTGGGCATAAATTCACAGACAATACAGTATCTGATGACATCTTGTTCTGGACAGGTGATGACATCAGGCAGAACAGCATCAGGATTGTTCATTGAGTCAGCAGACCGTCAGACAAGGCTTCAACTTCCATGTGTCCTAGAATGTGATGAAATACCAAACAACTATCTAGAGATTCCCACTCCAGAAGTGGCCGTTCATTATTCACATATGCGAGATATTGTGAGTTCCTTTTCACCAGTCGACACTTCAAAGAAAATCATGTTACTGATAGGAAGAGATCTTCCTCAAGCTCACCATGTGATAGAACAACGAATAGGACAGGAAGAGGAACCTTTCGCTCAAAGGTCACCATTAGGCTGGACGATTATCGGTGATACATGTTTATCTGGAAAACACATTCCGAAAGTCGCCACAGTGTTCAAGACCTTTATTATTGAGAATGGTCGCAGAACTATTCTTGAACCTTGTGACCAGATTATTTCAGTAAAGGATCAGTTTTTGAAGAATGACCTTGCCAAGACACACTTTGATGCTGATCGTGACGAGGCCTTGTTCCAACGCACAAGGAATGACAATAAGATTGGAACATCAGTAGAGGATAGAATATTCACGAACATTATGAAGGAAGAGTTAGTCATAGGTCCAGATGGAAAGTGGGTAGCTCCTCTACCATTCCGTCAACCTCGACAACCCCTACCGAACAACTATGAACTTGCGTTACGACGTGCGAAGGCTCTAGATGCTAGTCTCAAGAAAAATCCAGTTAAAAGAGACCACTTCACAACCTTTATGTTAAAGCTGTTCGATAACGACCATGCTGAAAAAGCACCACAATTACAGCGGAACCAAGAAAGATGGTATTTACCACTCTTTGGGGTTTACCACCCGCAAAAACCTCACCAAATTAGGGGTGTATTTGATTCCTCCGCGAAGTACGAAGGTACATCTCTGAATGACCAACTGCTCTCCGGCCCTAACCTCACAAACAATTTACTTGGAGTTTTGATTCGCTTCAGGAGAGAGATGATTGGAGTTGTAGCAGATGTGCAACACATGTTCCATTGCTTTACCGTAAAAGAAGAACACAGAGATTTCCTAAGATTCCTATGGTACAAGGACAGTGAAGTTGGCAGCAAGTTAATAGAATATAGAATGAAAGTACATGTTTTCGGGAATAGCCCCTCCCCTGCAGTTGCTACATCAGGTTTGATGAAGATAGCTCACATGTCAAAGGACAGTCATGGTGCAGATGTAGAGGAATTCATTACAAGGAACTTCTATGTTGATGATGGCTTAACATCATGTTCAACAACAGTCGAGGCTATCAACTTGATACAGAGAACACAAGCTGCTATGAGAGAGTACGGAGGACTGCGGCTGCATAAGTTTGCGTCTAACAGTCTGGAAGTGATGAGTGCCTTTGAGCCACAAGACTTGGTGAAGGACATTTTTGATCTGGATCTCGATAAGAATCTGTTAATGCAACGAAGTCTTGGCATTCAGTGGAACTTGACTGCAGATTCGTTCAAATTCAGCATTACAACAGAAGATAAACCACTGTCACGTAGAGGCGTACTTTCAACAGTGAACAGCATCTTTGATCCGTTAGGATTCCTCTCTCACGTTATTATCAATGGTAACTTATCCTGCGAGACGTAGTCACAGAAACTGTAGATTGGGATGAACCGCTACCAGACTACCTCATGTTACGATGGATAGAGTGGAGCTTATCACTCAAGGCTCTAGAAGATCTATGTATTCCCCGTGTGACTGTACCATACCTCAGTAAGGCTGTGAGAAAAGAACTTTGGACGTTTTGTGATGCATCAGAGAAAGCAGTAGCTGCTGTTTCTTATGTGAATGTACTCTACCCAGATGGTTCCTCTAAAACTGGATTTGTGCTCAGGAAGTCGAAGGTTGCACCAGTGTCTGGTCACACCATTCCACGCTTGGAACTTTGTGCAGCCGTGCTTGCCGTAGAAATTTCACAAACTGTCACAGAACATTTTGATGTAGTGTTTGATTCAGTGAAGTACTTTAGTGATAGTCGTGTTGTACTTGGCTATATAAACAATGACAAGCGACGATTCTTCATCTATGTATCTAACAGAGTGGAAAGAATACGGAGTTTCAGCAACCCAGATCAATGGCACTATATCCCGACTCATCTCAACCCTGCTGATGAAGGTACCAGAGGAGTTTCACCAGGAGACGTAGCTACAAGTACTTGGTTGAATGGACCAGTAGATGTTCATCTGAGTGATCAGGATGACCAAACCATAACCTTCCCACTAGTTGAACCTCAAGTAGACAAGGAAATCCGACCCACTTGTCTAAAGACAGAGTGCAGAACATTGTTGGGCACTTCGAGATTTGAGCGATTTTCTGACTGGGATCGTTTGGTGGAGAGCCTAGCATTATTAAAACGCTTTATAGTGTACAGGAATGAAGACAAATCACTGATTTTGCCAAAATCGTTGAGCTACTATCAACGGGCTGAGCACTTCTTGATCAAGACAGTGCAACAGGAAGTCTACGCAGAAGAAATTGACTGCTTGCGCTCACGTCAACCATTACCGAAGAACAGTAGCATACTTACCTTAGACCCATTCATCGATGACGAAGGAATCATCCGAGTAGGTGGACGTTTGAAGCACCTGCAAACAGATCCTCTCTGCAAAAATCCCATCCTACTGTCAGGGAAGCACTACTTAGCAACCTTGTTGATTCGTAAGTGCCATCAACTAGTTATGCATCAAGGTCGACATTTTACAGAGGGGAAAGTTAGGTCAATGGGATACTGGATAACAGGCTGCAAGCGTCTTGTTTCTTCACTTATTCACAAGTGTGTAACTTGCAGAAGACAACGTAGGCAGTGCAGCACCCAGAAAATGTCTGACCTACCAGAAGATCGCATTGAACCAGGACAGCCACCATTTACGTCAGTCGGTGTAGACATCTTCGGGCCATGGGAAGTGTTGACTCGTCGAACCAGAGGAGGTTCCGCAAACAGCAAGAGATGGGCGGCTTTATTTACTTGTCTGGTGACACGTGCCGTACACATTGAGGTCCTAGAGGAGATGTCTTCCTCGTCCTTTATCAATGCCTTGCGAAGGTTCACCGCCATACGAGGATGTGTGAAGGAGTATCGATCAGACAGGGGAACCAACTTCATTGGTGCTGTCGATCCACTGCATATCAATGCTATCAACATAGAGGATCCACCAATCAAAGACTTGCTGTACTCAGGAGGATCCGTCTGGATCTTTAATCCCCCCCATGCGTCACACATGGGTGGCGTATGGGAGCGAATGATTGGGGTAACACGCCGTATCCTAGACAACATGTTAAAGGAACATAGCACCCAAGGACTCACGCATGAAGTTTTATCTACTTTTCTAGCAGAGACGAGTGCAATTATAAACTCGCGCCCTCTGACCTCCATTCCTACAGATACAGACTCACCTTTCATTCTCACTCCAAACATCTTGCTTACTCAAAAGACAGACACTCTGAATGTTGAAGTTTGCAACACAGATGCTAAGGATCTACTAAGAGTGCAGTGGAAAAGAGTTCAACACCTTTCCAAGATGTTTTGGGACAGATGGAAAAAGGAATATCTGCACACATTACAGATTCGTAAGAAGTGGCATCAAGATCAAAGAAACGTTAATATGGGTGATGTCGTATTGCTTAAGGACGTAGAAACTCATCGAAACATGTGGCCCCTGGGGCTTGTGATCAAGGTGTTTCCTGGTAAGGATAACCTAGTTCGCACGGTGGAAGTTCGCGTCAGCAAGGACGGAAAGACATATATCAGACCAGTGACAGACTTGGTAATTTTGCTAGAGCTGTGAAAACTTTGTGATATCAAGACAGATATCAGACGGGGAGTGTTTTGGCTTCATTTTCATAATTTTCGTATTTTGGCTGTATATTATAGAATAGTTCGAAGTACGAACTAATATTTTTTGTACGACCTAATTTGTTAAAGACTGCCGCCATACCTTCGTTGATTTTTGTCTTTCTGGAACCCCGGCTATCTACAGTGTAAGTTGATAATAGATTTTATTTTATGTTAAATCTCTTGGTCATTATCTATTTTACTTGTGTGTTAAATGCTATAGATGCTAACTTTTGCATTTTCTTGAATTTTGTAAATCTTTGAATTCCATGTGTTCAGAGTATGGCGCGCCATAATGTACATCAGTTTTTTGAATCGTGTATTGTCATCTATATTTTTCAGTGAATACATATTTTTGTCTTTTTGAAGTAATACGCTTAACTATTCATACAATTTAAGAAATATTATTATTGTGTAAATTGTTAATTATTGTGTAAATTGTTAATCTGCTTGCTTTACTATTAAGAACACCTGTTTGTGAAAATTTTTCTACGGAAAGCCATAGCTGTCATTAATTTTTCTTATTTTGTTATTACAGCTTTTTACCATATCCTTATATGGTTATCTATCTGCTGAGTATTGAATAAAGTCATTATTGCGGCAGAACACATAGTATTATTCATCAAATATGATAGTTTGAACAAAATGTCTATTGTAGTATTTGTATAATTTGCTTTTAAGTGCTAAAAATTGGCATTTTCCTATATAATCCTATAGTAAATGTACCTGTATTTTGAGACGGTCCCTCAAAAATACCTGGACGGTAGATTTCCCCCAAACTTTGCATGTACACTGAAGTTAATGTAAGTTATGAAGAGTATAAAAATGAAGAGTTTCGCTATTGTAGTTTGCACACAATAAAACTATAGTCGGCCCCCTTAATTCCACAAGTAACAGCTTTTTAAAAAGCTTGCCTGACTAAATCAATCAATTTATCTGCATGAAGAGTGATAAACCTTTTTAGTATAAATACCTTTGTGGGTTTAAAACATATCCCAAATTTATATTTTGAGAAGTTGTAATTGAAATCTTGATTTTATTAGCTCTACTGATCAGAGACCAGAAGAGCTTATGCGATAGTAATGCGTCCAGCGTCCGTCCAGCTGTCCGTCCGTCTGTCTGTCTGTAAACAATTTTTCAAAATGCTACTCCTCCTACAGTTTTGGTCTGATTTCAATATAACTTGGCACACAAGTAGACTACACTAAGATACATTATTCTATATACCAGTTTTTGATTTCAATGAACGGTGTTGCCGTGGTTGCTAAAAATAGAAATTTCTGTGAAATTGATTCAAAATGCTACTCCTCCTACAGTTTTGGTCCGATTTCAATATAACTTGGCGCACAAGTAGACTACACTGGGATGCACAATTCTGTTTATTGGTTTTCGATTTTTATGAACGATGTTGCCATGGTTACTAAACATAGAACTTTCTGTGAAATACTTTCAAAATACTACGCCTCCTACAGTTTTGTTCTGATTTCAATATAATTTTTTCCACAGAAGTACATGTAGACTACACTAAGAAACATTATTCTATATATTTTTTTGATTTTGATGAACAATATTGCCATGGTTACTAAAGATAGAAATTTCTGTAAAATACCATCAAAATATTATCCTAAATACAGTTTTAGTCTGATTATCATACAATGTGGCATGCAAGTAGACTACGCTAAGAACATAAAGAGACTTAATCAAGGATCATTATTCTTAGACTATTTATTGCTGTTGTAAAGTTTCAATTCCCAGCTTCTACTTTTCTCTTCCTTTGCTAAGTAAAATCCAGTAGAGCTTCAGTCTCGACAGAGACTTCTGGTTTAACTTGTTGAAGAATCATCTCTACACTGCATACTAAAGAGTGTTATTCGGGGGGGGGGGGGTCTGCTAGTGGAGTGACCTGCCCTTGGATCTAAATTGATTTCAAGCTACATTGTAACACCTATTATAAAATCTGTTGTCAAATCATGCATTGTAAACATTTTAAAAGATGGATATAATTAAATACACATTTTGCTAGAGTGTATTTTCTCCTCTGAAGTAAACAGTAGTAAGGTGTGTTCATTGTTTTTTTTTCTTAAAAGGGGGGAGGGGGTGGGGGTAGTGACACTATCTTATATTAAGAATGAAATAAGTGAATTCAATATTTGGGCCTTTGTGAAAAGAAAAATCCAAGATTTTTCACTGCTTTCTTATTTATTTTGTGCATCTGAACAGAGTCATATAATAGATCAGGCATCTGCATGGAGACGATGATTTGAACTGCGTTGTTTATTTTTATTGGACCAGTCCATTTATGCAATAAACCAACCGCGGGATCGAGAAACAAATTAGAAAAAATCATTTCTTTATTGTTGCGTGTCAAAAAAAAACTGAAGTGTACATACGATATGTTGTTTTAAAGAAAGATGTAAAACTTGTAGATAGAATTTCTGAAGCATAAGAAGGAGTTTTCATGGAAGTTAGCACACCCATTCATACAATAGAACAATCCAAGGAAAAGGGGCGGATAGCTTACTAGTGACATTTGGCGCAAAAAGAGAAATTCACCCCTTTCATAGAATATAAATGGACTGATCCAGTAGTATAGAAAGGCAGAAAAAAGGATACACGGAAATGTTGAAAAAGCGAATTACATGGAATAATCTGTTCCATGCAAAAAGAGTAAAGGAAGTAAACACTGCAGTATTTTGCATCAGTAATATCATTTCTTTTTCTCGAAAAATGTTTCTTTTAAAATGCAGGTAAAGAATTCCATTGTAAATCAGCTTGCAGAATTTCTAGCTCTCTAGATATGATCGCACACTTTCGGAACTTGGAAATATCAATCCTTATACAGCCTGACGCCGTGACGTCAGGCAATAAAAGTTAGCACACCCATTCACACATTAGAACAATCCAAGGAAACGTCACGAGCTTCCTAACTGACATATGGCGCAAAAAGAGCGATACATCCCTTTCGTAGAATATAAATGGACTGATCCAGTAGTCTAGAAATGCAAAAAAACAAAATAAAACACACGGACATGTTGAAACGGTGAATCACATGAAATAATTATTCCATGCAAAAAGATTAAAGGAAGTAATCACTTAAGTATTTTGCATCAGTAATATCATTCTTTTTTCCTGAAAACTGTTTCTTTAAAAATGCAGGTCAAGATTTCTAATGTAAATCAGCTTCCACAAAATCTAGCTCTCTAGGTATGACCTATTAGTTTCGGATCTTGCAAATATCAGTCCTTATACAGCCTGACGCCGTGACGTCAGGCAACAAAATGGGTCGCCGTGGAAGAGAACTGACACCGGAGGTGAGAAAAATCATTGTACGTTTATCTGAAAAAGGTTATTCTGGCCATAAAATTTCAAAAATCACTGGAGTTAATCCTAGGACTGTGAATAAATTATAAAACGAGTGAAAGAAAGGGGAAACGAAGAAAATCTTCCAAGAACTGGCAGGCGGAGAAAAACTGACAACAGAGCCGATCGTCGTCTTTTTCGGATGGTGCAAGGCAACCGAAGGCAGACCTTGGAAGACCTCACAAATAAATTTAACAACAATTCTGTTGAAAATATTTCTTTAAGGACTGTTGGAAGAAAATTGTTTGAAAATAATTATAAAAGACATGTTGTTTCCAAGACAAGCACCATAAGAACAGAAATCCGATCTCGGCGAATCAGTTTTTGTAGACAGAAATTATGCTGGACGGTTGAAAATAACTGGTCTAAAGTAATTTTTAGCGTTGTAATTGGAGAGGACAAAAAAATTTATGTGTGGAGAAAATCTAACGAACGTTTAATGGGAGAATGCACAGGGATGTTTAAAGACAAAGAGAAGCAAGGTATAATTTCCGCTATGTTCTGGGGCTGTATCACCTACATGTATAATGGTGTCGGAACAATTACTCTTATTAATGGAAACATGAATTCAAATATTTATATTGAAACTTTAGACAGATATTTATGGCCAGTTGTAACAAAAAAACTTCGGAAACCTTCCTTGGATATTTCAAGAAGATAACGCGCCCCTTGCCACGTATCAAGAAAGTGTAATGCCTGGAAAGCAGACAATAACATTTCCATTTTATCCTGACCTGCACAAAGCCCAGATATGAACATAGTTGAAAATGTATGGAGAGTTTTGAAAATCCGCATCAAACGCCGCATAAATGAAATTAACAACAAGTCAGATCTTGAGAGAGTAGTGACTGAAATTTGGGCATCAATTCCTTTACATTTTATTAAAAGCCTATATCAAAGTATTCCAAAGAGAATCAGAGCTGTAATCAAAGCAAAAGGATACATAACGAAATACTAGTAGTTTAAGGTAAGTATGTTTTATTGTTTGCATGCTATTCAAGTTTTGCATTGCAACAGGATAGTCCAACATTTAACTACGGCAGCCATTTTGGGAACTAAATTATGGCCAACTACTGTATATATTATTTTTCTTTATTTGTTACTGTTATTTAAATACTTTTGAGTCCATTTATTGAGTAAAATAATACAATGTTAAATTTACTTATTTTTTCCACATTCCGTTTGATTTTGCACCCTTACAAGGTACCTTTACTTTTTCCCAAATACACAATGTAAACAGGTAAAGACTGAATTGAACTAACTTAATATTGTAGTCTCAAATGAATTATTTTAAAAAAAGAATTGTATTATTCATACGTTTTTGATCAGTATTATCAACAAACTGACCGTTGCTGACTTGTATTATGTATATACACTGAAAAAATACATTGTCTTCAAAATTTGTTTGATCGCGGGAACAAGCAGACGGTGGTACAGTATTAAAACATTTTTATTTGCATGCGAAGTAGGCCTTATGTACAGAAATACCCAATTTCAAAATGATAAAAAGTATCAGACATAACTTAGATGCTTCGCTGAATACAAAATCAAACGAAGCGACGTCAGGTAAAGATACACCGTCACCTGCACTGCACACCACAGACGGTCTATCGCAGGGGTTTTCATTTGGTTTATCGCTATCGGAACTCTCATAATAAGAATAATTATGATGCAGAATCACATCTTTTTGCCACCGCTGTCTCTGTGCTTCTGGGACTCTTTTATACTGTTTATACTTGGTAGACTTTACGAAACGATCTTTTCTACGGGATTGCTCCATAGCTGACAGCGATGTTTACCAATGCGACCGATTGTCGCAAAACAGAGAAAATTGATCAAATATTTATTTATGTGATTTAAATAAATCTTATATTTTGCTTAAAAATAAAAATATCTTTAGTATCTCATCTGGTGGGACCAAATAAGAAAGGAGATGGGTGAACTTAGCATGCAGAAAGCCCACTAGCTTCAGATATATAAAAATCATATTCAAATTGTGAATTAAGTATTTGGAGTAAAGTTCTCATCATTGATTTTTTATGAAATCATGATAAACAAAAAGTTTTGAGGAAAATTTTTCGTTAAAATTTATTCTTTTATAAAAGAAAAATGATATGGTATCCATTGGGTTCGAACCCCTGGTAATAAAAATCCTGAGCTGCATTCTCTATTGAGATAGCACGCTAACCACTACGCTGCACACAAGTCCTGATGAAGCGTGGCATTTAAATCATGTTTGTGATATGACCATTGACTTAAAGGACTTCAAGTATTTCTTGAAAAGATACGAAAGTTATGTCATAAAACTATATTTTAAAGGTATAGTGGGTCTTTGCTCCATAATTTTGGAAACCAAAATATGTATGTTTGTATGCAAACTTTGAGGATTAAGTTTCAAAAAAATGGAGAGAAGACCCACTCATGTTGTAAAATAGTGTTATAGTGTGAAAAAATGACTCGTTTTTTCCTCTTTCGTGTGTGTATAATATTTTACAGGCAAATAACTTCAATCTTCATGAGATTTGTGCAAGTTGTAGAGATATTACATAAAGTATACTTTAATGATAGATGAAATATTAGGGAAAATTTTGATAAAATTGAGATTTAATTTTTCAGCTTTACGTTAGTTGCGCTATGGGCTTATCTCTCGCCATGTTCACCCATCTCCTTTACAGTTTACGACATGCATAATGTATGGAGACCCATTGACGACGTAAAATGCTGACAAGAATCCATCCTTAAATCAACCAGTTGAAGATGAAAACCCGGGACAACGCACCACTGTCTGACAAGAAATTAGCGATAACCTTAAAGCAGGGGCGTAGCAACGGGGGGGGGCTCCCCCCCCCCACTTTTTTCCCCAACCTTACCTATACTATAGCAAATGTTAATTGAAAACCTGATTGCCCCCCCCCCCAGTTTTAGTGATGCACCGAAAATGAAGTATTAGAAAGTAGTTGACACTTAAAAAAAGTAAGCCTCTACCCCCCCCCCCCCCTCTATGAAATACGATTTTCGACTTTGGGCAACTTTCAACTTTTCCCTTTTTTTTAGGTCTTTCCACCTTTCTGTGGAAAGACCTATTGAAATTCTTCTGTTTATTATTCTTTTTTATTTTTAGGTCTTTCCACCTTTCTGTGGAAAGACCTATTGATTTCCTTCTGTTTCTTCTTTTCCTTATTTTTTATTATTTTTCCGCCGTGTGATTTTTTGTTTCAAGATTTATCGAAAAGATTTTTATTTCATAAGAATGCACTTCGTAAAAGATTTTTGCAGTTGACCCTGCGTAAATGAACTTTCACTCCTTTTGGAGTTATTACCCTTTTCGCAAAAAAGCTTGTTATCGCTACTCCTCCGAAACCGTAACCCATAGAGAAATGAAACCTTCACTATTGTCTTCGACTAATTTAGTAGACACTTCAATGATTCATTGCGAAAGTATTTATTGACCCCTTCAATAAGTTATTGCCCCTGAAAGTTTTTGAATTTTACAAATAATTAAAAATTTTCAACACGAGAAGTCGTAGAGACATGAGACCAACTGTGTAAGATTCATTGACCTTTGAGCTTAAAATTTAAGCAAAGGTCACAGGTCAAGGTCATTCCAAAAATAAGAAATTAAGCTTTTTCTATATCTCTTTTGTCTTTCAACGTATACTTTATGTCTTTGCAGCATTATATGTACTCTTAAAACTGTTCCAGAGATTTCATTCCTGTCCCCTAAGATTGCCTCTTTTAAAAGTTATTGCCCCTTATGCGAAAAACCTTGTTATCGCAACTCCTCCGAATCCGTACATTGTAGAGGCATGAAACCTTCACCAATGTCTTCAACTAATTATGGGGACTCTTCAATCTATTCATTGCGAAAGTATTCAGAGACCCCTTCAATGAGTTATTGCCCCTGAAACTTTTTGAATTTCACAAATAATTAAAAATTTTCAAAACGACAAGACGTAGAGACAAACTGCATAAGATTAATTGACCTTTGATCTTAAAATTTATGCAAAGGTCAAAGGTCAAGGTCATTCTAAAAATGAGAAATTAAGCATTTTTTATGTCTTGTTTGGTATTTTAACATATACAATCTGTTTTTGCATCATTAATATGTACTCTTAAAACTATTTCAATGATTTCATTCTTGTCCCTTAAGATTGACCCTATTAAAAGTTATTGCCCTTTGTGCGAAAAACCTTGTTATTGCTATTGCTCTGAAACCGTAAACAGCAGAGAAATAAAACCTTCACTAATATCTTACGGAACTTTAGGCACAACTTTTATGTTCAAGTGCGAAAGGATCTGGTGACTCCTTGAATGAGTTACTGCCCTTTAATGCTTTTGTGCTTATCATTACACCTTATAACTTTAAAACTATAAGTCATTGAGGCATGGGGTTAATTACAATGTGACCCTTGACCTTTGACCTTGAATAAAACTTGAAGGTCAAAGGTCAAGGTCACCTC